>NW_024412394.1:84737149-84828076 GCF_014898765.1 Herpailurus yagouaroundi | reverse complement strand
ACCCACAAACGTATGGCCAACTCATCTTTGACAAAGCAGGAAAGAACATCCAATGGAAAAAAGACAGACTCTTTAACAAATGGTGTTGTGAGAACTGGACAGCAACACGCAGAAGGTTGAAACTAGACCACTTTCTCACACCATTCACAAAAATAAACTCAAAATGGATAAAGGACCTGAATGTGAGACAGGAAACCATCAAAACCCTAGAGGAGAAAGCAGGAAAAGACCTCTCTGACCTCAGCCATAGCAATCTCTTACTCGACACATCCCCAAAGGCAAGGGAATTAAAAGCAAAAGTGAACTACTGGGACCTTATGAAGATAAAAAGCTTCTGCACAGCAAAGGAAACAACCAACAAAACTAAAAGGCAACCAACAGAATGGGAAAAGATATTTGCAAATGACATATCGGACAAAGGGCTAGTATCCAAAATCTATAAAGAGCTCACCAAACTCCACACCTGAAAAACAAATAACCCAGTGAAGAAATGGGCAGAAAACATGAATACACACTTCTCTAAAGAAGACATCCGGATGGCCAACAGGCACATCAAAAGATGCTCAACGTTGCTCCTTATCAGGGAAATACAAATCAAAACCACACTCAGATATCACCTCACGCCAGTCAGAGTGGCCAAAATGAACAAATCAGGAGACTATAGATGCTGGCGAGGATGTGGGGAAACGGGAAGCCTCTTGCACTGTTGGTGGGAATGCAAATTGGTGCAGCCACTCTGGAAAACAGTGTGGAGGTTCCTCAAAAAATTAAAAGTAGACCTACCCTATGACCCAGCAGTAGCACTGCTAGGAATTTACCCAAGGGATTCAGGAGTACTGATGCATAGGGGCACTTGTACCCCAATGTTTATAGCAGCACTCTCAACAATAGCCAAATTATGGAAAGAGCCTAAATGTCCATCAACTGATGAATGGATAAAGAAATTGTGGTTTATATACACAATGGAATACTACATGGCAATGAGAAAGAATGAAATATAGCCCTTTTATAGCAACGTGGATGGAACTGGAGGGTGTGATGCTAAGTGAAATAAGCCATACAGAGAAAGACAGATACCATATGTTTTCACTCTTAGGTGGATCCTGAGAAACTTAACAGAAACCCATGGGGGAGGGGAAGGGAAAAAAAAGAGGTTAGAGTGGGAGAGAGCCAAAGCATAAGAGACTCTTAAAAACTGAGAACAAACTGAGGGTTGATGGGGGGTGGGAGGGAGAGGAGTGTGGGTGATGGGTATCGAGGAGGGCACCTTCTGGATGAGCACTGGGTGTTGTATGGAAACCAATGTGACAATAAATTTAAAAAAAAAGATGATGGGGCGCCTGGGTGGCGCAGTCGGTTAAGCGTCCGACTTCAGCCAGGTCACGATCTCGTGGTCCGTGAGTTCGAGCCCCGCGTCAGGCTCTGGGCTGATGGCTCAGAGCCTGGAGCCTGTTTCCGATTCTGTGTCTCCCTCTCTCTCTGCCCCTCCCCCGTTCATGCTCTGTCTCTCTCTGTCCCAAACATAAATAAACGTTGAAAAAAAAAATTTAAAAAAAATAAAAATAAAAATAAAAAAATAAAATAAAAAAAAAAAGATGATGAAAAGATAAGCCAGAGACTTAGAGAAAATATGTACTTGATCTGTGTTTAGTAGACTTGTATCCAAAATATATTCAAAAACACTAAAATCTCAGTGATAAAACAACAAACCAATTGAAAATGGGTATAAGAAAAATTAGCCTGGAGCATCCTTTATGTATAACCAGAAAGTGAAGAGATGCTCAGAACATTGATGAAGGCATGTCAAAATGATGCATAAAACAAGGAAAGAGCTCCCAATATCCAAAGCTGGCACAATTTGAGCAATAACAACAAAAAAGAAATACGGCTTTATAACCCAAAGTGTAACATAAATTTTCATGAGTCAGTCCATGTTAATATAAACAAATGATTAAATAAATAAATGAAAGAAAAAAGACAAGTTGCCTATGCAGAACTTCAAGTAATGTATATAAATACTTCACCCTCTAGAGAGAGTGTAACTTCCCACTTATTAAGTGTGGTCTGCACATAGTGACTTCTTTGCAAGGAGTGTAGTATGGAAAGAAGGGAGGAGGAGAGTAAACCTACAGTGAAGAACTCTATCAAATACTACCTTTGTTAGGTGATCAAGGTTAACATCAATAGTGATAAATCAAGTTTATAGTACGTATTGTTGGTATGATATGATGAAAATGGTACTTTACCTTTTTTCGTCTTTTCCAAAAAAAACTACAATCCTAGTCTAACCATGAGAAAAATACCAGACAAATTCAATTAGAGGAGCATTCTATGAAATCCCTGGTCCATACTCTCAAAATCATCCAGTGAGGAATGCCTGGCTGGCTCAGTCGGTAGAGGATGCAACTCTTGATCTTGGAGTTGTGAGTTCAAGCCCCAGACTAGGTGTAGAGATTACTTTAAAAAATCTTTAAAAATGTTTTCCCATTGAAAACAAAGAATATCTGAGTAATGATTATTAATTATGATATGACATCCTAGATGGGATCCTTGAGTAAATATAGGACACTGGGTAAAAACTAAGGAAATCCGAAAAGAGTATGGATTTTAATTAATGACATTGAATCAATATTGGTTCATTACAAAAAAGGTACCATACTACTCTAAAATGTTAAAAGAAACAGGCACAGAGTATGTGTATACCATTTTCTTAATTTTCCTATATATCTAAAACTGTTCTGAAAAATGAAGTCTATGTTTAAAGGATGGATATAAATTTTGAAAAAAAACACTTCACTAGATAAGATATACGGATGGAAAATAGTTCCATGAAAAGATTCTTGACATTACTAGTCAGTAGAAAAATGCAAATTAAAATCACACTCGGATTTTGTTGGAGACCACACACACTTATTTGAAAGTTCCAGACCAAAAGTCTGACCGTACTAAATGAGGAAGATGAAAACTAACTAGAATTCCCCGACACTGCTGACGGAAATGTGAAATGGTACCAACTGCTTTGAAGAACACTGTGGCAGTTTCTTGAAAGTTAAATATACACATGCCAGATGATCCATCTATTCCACTTCTGGATATTTACTAAAAAAATGAAAGCATATGTCTCTACAAAAACTTATACAAATATGTTCACAGCAGTTTTATTTGTAATATCCAAAACCGCAATGGAGCCAAACTGATTCATGAACAAGTAAATTGATAAAGAAATTGTGGCTATCCATGCTGTCAGGCTAGTCAACATTAAAAGGAATAAACTAATAATGCACAGAACAGTATGGATGGATTTCAAAATAATTAGACCTAGTGAAATAAGTCAATCAAAAAAGGAGTACACATTGCATGATTCTGTTTATATAAAATCATAGAAAATGCAAACTAATCTACAGTGACAGAAAGCAGATTAGTGGTTGTCTGATGAACAAGAGCGAGGAGAAGGCCAGGAGGAGTAAGAGGAAGGGGTGACAAAGAATCTCAAAGAAACTTCTGGGGGTGATGGATATGTTCATTATCTTGATTGTGTCGATGTTTTCACAAGTGTATACATATGTCAAAATGCATCGGATTGTGTACTTTAAATACATGCAGTTTATTATATGATATTTTCATCCATCTGAGGTGATTTGGAAATTTTACTAATTTAGAGATGCTTACTTTCAAATTCCTATTTTTCTAGCCAGACCAAATGTCATTAATATATGAACTATGTTTGCTTAATTAATGTCCATATTACCACTTGATCAAGTGCTAATAGCACTTTTAGAATTGAAGACGAAAGTTCATTACAATACTTTTAAATAGGGCAGTATTTATATGTTTACCTTCCACATGAAAAAAAAAAGCATTATACTACAAGAAAAGAGCTCCACATGCATCAGTGTTCCTTAAAGATAATATTCATTTGAAGGAAGGAAGAGCGAATGAGAGGGAAGAAAGGAAGAAGTAAGTGAGGGAGGGAGGAGGAAAAGGGAGAGAGACAGGGAAGGAGGGGAGAAGGGAAGAAAGGACCTATATAGATCCCCCCCACCAAATTATCTTTTTGCATTAATAACTTGACTCCTGCAATCCCACATATAGAAAATAAAATGTTTTCTTTTATCACCAAAGAAAGGAAATATAAATATTCTGGGTATGTATGAGATATGGTACTAAATGGGAGTTAAATGGACCAGTACAGTAAACAATTACATGATTCGCAGAGCAGGGTGGCAAAACACTAAGAGCCATCTATCAAAAACTTTGCAAACAGCTGGATCATAAGAGAAACTCATAGGACTGATAGCAGAACACAGCGCTGGGCATCTGCTTTTGGCAATGAGTTGATAAAATGAAACTAAGGTTACCTAGTTTCATTTAAATAAGGTCGCCTAGATTTAGTATTCTATTTCCCTCCCTGACAAGAAATCATATATTTTTGTTTGTTTGTTTTAAATGAATAATCCTGTTTGAAATCTAGTGTTCTCTGGTGCTCTCTAATAAAAACCACTCTAATTCCACTTTTAATAGTTCACAAAGGGGCCTTGGATTATTAACCTTTGATCAATTTCTAAACACAACTGACCTTTAATATAATCCAATTTTATTGAATTTTTAAAAATAGAAATAAGGAAGAAAAATGGAGAACCAATACAACAAAGCAATTCTGAAGGAAGGTCTACTGTCTTTTTCCTGAAAACCATGGGGCAAGATGTGTATCAAAGTTAAAAACTTTTAGAATTCTAGAACAGTGATGCGTTACATATACCATATATTACGTACTTCCACAGTGGGGTCTGGGGAAGCACTGAAATCAAAGATATAGCTATTTTTGGAGGGAAATGTGTTAATATCCATGAATGTGTCAAATAGAGATTATAAATAACCTCATGTTTAACTAGGTTTTGCCGCCATATGAGTTTCAAAACACCTTTTGGTATTCAGATCATTTTGGATTTCCAATTTGCAGATAAGACATTATGGATTCAATTTTATAATTTCAATATGTTGAAGAGAAGAAAATTGTTACATAAAACTGGAGAAGATGGGCTGAAGTATGAAAAAATATATGCACACATTTAATAGATTCCCATTAACTTTTAAAGTGCTGATAATATAGAGAGATGGCTGTTAGATTTCAACTATTGTACTTCAGTTTTATTTTTCCAGAGTTTAACAGAATGGCCATGTAGTTTCTGAAAGTGTGGCTGTGGATCATGAAACCAATGTTATTTTTAGAGGAAAAAGCTCAAGAATTATAAATAGGGGTGTGGTAGGTAGAATTATCAAAATTGTAATATATCATATTTAAGATAGTATACTTAAAATATACAGGCTTCTTATATTTAAGATAGTAAATTATATTCCCCTTACATTGGCACCTCATTACAATAGTATCATCAGGTTCTATGTAGAACAACCTTTAGGTCATCATAGTGAAATATTTTAGGTCTAAATGTAGTATATTGAACACTGAAGTCCAACTGACTTCTGTTTTATCTGAAACTTTTGAATGAATGAATGAATGAATGAATGAATAATGAATAAATAAATAAATAAATAAATGAAAGGAAGGAAGGAAACATAGATTTCATTCTGGGAATAATATATTAGGCATTCCATGTATTATGGTAGGACTTGTTAGCTCAACCTTCCTGCTTAAATATGCACTTACTTAATTTCAGCATAGCTTATATATGTAATATTATTTTTCAGAAACTTGAATTTTGCTCAGGTTCGATTGGACTTATGTAACAAATTGAAAAGAAATTCTGAGTACATAAAGTAGTCTGAGTATATATGAAGGTAAAATACCATTAAAATGTCATGTACCCATTCCCATACCTCAGCAAGTATGAATTGTGTTATTCTGTGAATCATCTAATGAGTAAGTCTTTCTCTTCATTTGTTAACATTTCGCCCTTCAAATTTCAAAATGTTTACCCATATAAAGAAACAAAATGATTATGATTAATTTCAAAATGTAGTAGACAAACAGCTTTCTGTTAAACATGATCACGTAAGTGTAGCTGAGGTTAAGTAAAGAAAGAGAAAAAAATTAGATTAAAACACCACCACCACCACTCTGTGCCTGACTTATGTGAAGTTACTGCACATACATAATTATTATTTACTTTTCAGCACAATAACCTCATATTTGTACTATTATATATTTTATAGATAAGGTGAAGAAATTTCCCCAGGTCACAGATATGTAGTTTCTCTGTCTCTAGATGGCTAGCCTTTTCTTTCTTTTGGACTACTCCCTTTTTCCTGATCTAGCAAAAGATTAAGTGAACAGAACCACATGGGTGTGTATATATATATATATATATATATATATATATATGTGTGTGTGTGTGTGTATACATATATATATATATACACACACATATATATACATATATATATATATTTTTTTTTTTTTTAATGCCATGAGCTGGATAGAATTCTCACCATTAAAGTATTCTGCTAAAACATCAAAGTATATAGATTCTCCCCCAAAAGTTTCTGGCAACAAGCCTATCTGATCACTCCAGAGTGACACCAAGTAGAGTATGAGAAGTTGAACCAGGAACTCAAATGCTTGATTTGTGCTATTATCCCCACACATTCAGCCAACTAATTATTTTTAGCTTCTTGTATTCCCTAATCCACAATCTAGGGCTCTTGATGCCCATCATCTTTGTGTCTCTCTATCAATCTGGAGCATTTTAAGACTGAATGATATTAGAAAGGCTTCAAAAACAGCATCTCTGAAATATTATTATGCCCTCCTGCAACTTACATTTCTGTCTCTTTGGCCAGAATGTTCAAGGAACTTCAAGTAGTGCCCAGATGTTTTGAGACATTTGATTAGCAGGAGTTATTCCTCTGAAAGTGTGAGAGATTTATTTTGAGATGTGTGCTGTTACCCTGACTGCTGCTATAAAGCTGTGGGTTGTTCTTTCCTTTTTACCATAGGAGTACTTTATAATTTCAGTAAGATTCTCTCTGCATGAAATAATGTACTTTAATGTAGATTTCCTGCAGCAATCCACAAATACTTCTCTGTGGGATTTTACGTTTCAACCAATTCAATGTACTCATATCACTTTTAAATTCATTTTTACTTACATTTTTATAATGTTCACCCTGACTAGTAATTTTAGCCTCACCACAGATATTTTTTGTCACATCCCCTATAAATCTTAAAGCCCTAGAACTCTGAGCCATACGCAAAAGATTCTTTTTTTTTTCTTGGATCCTCATTCTAATATGGAATGACAAGTATTAGATCATAAAATATTAAATAAAAATGAAAATTTTCCTCAATGTTAACATGATTAGTTTGGATTAAAAAATAAAACAGAGTGGCTTTTGCTAACTTGCATTACAGTCTGGCTGAAGGTAGAGCAATGTTCTTATTTGGATATAGCCTATATATATATATATATATATATATATATAATCCTGACCCCTGGAGTGGGTTTTTTGGTTTAAGCTTTTTAATTCCAATTCCAATTTCAATAAACTTTATTGGCATGGCAAGGAATACAAGCATGGCTAGAATCCATAAATTATGTTTGTGACTCTAAGGCAGTAGTTTTCACAGAGGAAATGGAATTTTTTTTTCTTGCATCTTCATTTTTCCATTAAGTAAAGGAAATGGAAGAGAATATTTCAGTCCTGGTAAGACAGAGCAGAAGAAGGAAAAATGGACTTCTCCGTGGGGCTGCTTTAATGCAATGAACCATGAATAGGAAGCAAACACTGTCTTAGTAAAAGAAATACCAATTCAGTATTTTGTATCACAATAAAATGGGCATACAGGAGACTATCTTGGTTCTGCAGGGCCTGAAGTTTAATGCAAATTTGTGGACCCTTTTTGAGGAAAGAAATTAAAATTAAAAATTAGATTCCAAAGTGAATATTTAAAATGATAAAAGAAATTATACCCAGTTATATATTAAAAAGCTGACAACTAAAATAAAGCACAAAAATCCAAGGAAAATATAACCTTATTATTAATTATGCCTAACTTTAACTCTCCCCCCAAGCACCTCTTTATATGACAATTCCTGTATTTTCTTTATTTTTTCCTGTATGTTCTATAAGTGTAATGAAAAGATAACCTAATCTGTCTTCTAGCCTGGTAGATCAAGTGAGTTTTAAATTAATGTTGATTTAGAAAACTTTATTTCCACCTCATAATTCATGGTTGGTAATGTCATGCCAAGATGCCCCCTATGTTGGCATGCATTAAAAATAGGTGACTTTAAAACAGACATACATAGGGGTGCCTGCCTGGGTGGCTCAGTCAGTTGGGTGTCCGACTTCGGCTTGGGTCATGATCTTGCAGTCTGTGAGTTCGAGCTCCGTATCAGGCTCTGTGCTGACAGCTCAGAGCCGGGAGCCTGCTTCGGATTCTGTGTTTCCCTCTCTCTGGACCTTCCCCTCTCGAGCTCTGTGTCTCCCTCTCTCTCTCAAAAAATAATAAACATTAAAAAAAAGTTTTAAAAAGACACACACAATGTTTTTAGTACTTCTTCAGGCATGTGACCTTTGATCTGAGGAGTTCTATAAATTCCATTGTGCATAATTGTCACCAAAAAGAAAAAAATGTATGCTGCATCTATAATTATATATGTTGCATTATTGTGTATATTCCTAACAGAAGAGGACTTCTGTTTTGAGTGGAGATCCTCCTCTTACCTTTAAGTGTTAAATATATGAAAAAAATTATCTCAGACTAGCATCTGGATCCATACATTTCCAACTCTCTTTTCTCCTCCACCACTGATATACTTGTAGTATCCATTACTGTAAAGCCA
The DNA here is from genome assembly GCF_014898765.1 of Herpailurus yagouaroundi. Taxonomy (NCBI): domain Eukaryota; kingdom Metazoa; phylum Chordata; class Mammalia; order Carnivora; family Felidae; genus Herpailurus; species Herpailurus yagouaroundi. The sequence goes on along the minus strand of NW_024412394.1, from coordinate 84,819,272 downwards.
GTTCATATACAATCTCTATCTTCTATTTCCATGTTATGACCCCATGTGAATCAGCACAAATATTCATGAAAGCCACTTCTATAGCAGGACAACCAGGAATAACTTAACTATACATGGAAGTAATTGCAAACCACAAAAATTTATTCCACTAAACCAGGATTTCTCAGTGTTGGCTCTATTGACATTTTGAGCCCAATCAATTTTTGTTGGTGGGAGGGAGGTCATTCTGTGAATTCCAGGTGTTTGGCAGCCTCCCTGGCCTCTGTCCCACTCCCCACCCCGGCTGTGATACCAAAAATGTTCCCAGACATTGCTGAATGTCCCTGACAGGGGACACTTCTGAACTTATCCAGTTAACTGAATACCAAAAAGTCTACCATCCTCCAATATCACTCAGCAGGGCAAAACATGGCACAAGGCAAGCTGAAAAGAAAAGAGATACATTTTTTTTTAATGTTTATTTATTTATTTTGAGACGGAGAATGTGAGCAGGGGAGGAGCAGTGAGAATCCCAAGCAGGCTCTGCTCTGTCAGTGCAGAGCCAGACACGGGGTTTGATCCCACGAACCATGAGATCATAACTTGAGCCAAAATCAAGAGTCGGACGTTTGACCCACTAAGCCACCCAGGCACCCCAAAAGAGACAATGTCTTAACCAATAGCAGATACGATCTTTTTTCTGCAAATTTCACAAAAAGCTCATGATTACATGAACATATTGTTAGGGACTTCCCAGGGTTTTGGAAGGGGTCCATGCAAAGGGGTTTAGAGAGTAAGCTTTATTAATGTTATGATAAATCATTTTCTGTTTGTACTTGAGATTATAGAGGAAATAATGACTTTTGGTATTTGTATACTCTATTGGTCAAGGGTTCTCTGAACTTAGATGAACTGTTCCTTATGGGCAAATTTGTTTAAATTGTACTAAATAGGGAAAAACCTAGATCACTGAATGGTTCTTAGGTTTCCTCCTTCATTAATTCTGTCCTTAATCTGTAGAGTGACATGGCAGAAGGTCTGTCAGTGAAAAACTGATGTGTAGTGCCCAAATAAGATTAAGAAACTAAGAGTTAAGGGGCACCTCGGTGGCACTTGGCTCAGGTCATGATCGTGGTTCATGAGTTTGAGCCCCACATCAGGCTCTCTGCTCTCAGCACAGAGCCTGCTTCAGAACCTCTGTACCCCCCCCCCACCTCTCTCTCTCATTCTCTCTCTCTCTTTCTTTCCCTCAAAAATAAATAAAAATGTTAAAAAAAAAAAAGAAACTAAGAGTTAAGTTAAATATGTTTCTTTCCTATAGTGTGATGTTTTCCAAACATAGTTGACAATAAGACCTTTTTTCATGCAACACTCTTATTATCTCACTGGACACTAGTATAATTTGAATGACAACCTGTTGAATGTTGGTACTGTGGTCAGAAGATGACATTTGCACCAGGAAGTTTTGAGTCTAAATCTTGGGTCAGTTCTTTACCAGCAATGTGGCCATAATGAAGTCAATGAATCTATGCAGGGTTCTCTAATCTTATCTGTAAAACTGGGATCAAAATAGCTGCCCTAGAGTATTATTATGAGGTTTAAAAGTAGCACATAGTACTTTGTATAGTCCCTGACACATGGTATGTGCACCATAAATCACACCTGTTTGTGTTTGAGTGTATTCCCGGAAAGGACTTTAAAGGAGCATCATTAAATCTGTAATCACAGGGAAGACATTTGTATTGAGTTGTAATTCTTTTAGCTTTTACTTAATGTATGTTGAGTGACTTTTTAGGGAGAACAAAATCTGCCTGGATTTGTCGAGCCCCATGAAATGCTCAATAGTTTTTTTGTGTCAAAATCTCTTGGCTCTGGAAGAAGCAAACCCACAGCTTTTTCTAGTAGAGAATAATTCACTACTATTAATTTGATATGGAAATAATAGTATTCTTAGGAAGGCTATATACTAAGTATTAACCATGGTTGTGTCCAAATGGGTAGGAGTTGTAATGTTTTATAAAGTTCTTCTTTTGAAATTTTCTGTGTTATTTTTGTAATGAGGAAACAGTTATTTTTAAAACTTAAAATAATAAAACCCTGAGTTCTTTGGTGCCAAAGTTCTGGTAACGCTCATGCTCCTGGTAGGAGGAGATTGTGTCTATTTAGATAGTGCTATACACAGCACAATAATTCCAAGACCTAAAAATAACGATAGCCTTTAGGACTAAAAAAGAGATCTTAAGGATCATCTTTTCCCATACTTTCCTGTGAAATATGAAGAAATGGATTCCTGGGAGTTTAGGGTACTTGCAAGCAGTTAGTTGATGATAGAACCAGGTGCTTTTCAACATATTTCTGTGTAATAAACAATGCAGATCTTAGGTGACTAGGAGAAGGGTGATTACAAGGAGTGTTGACGATTCATGTACTGTCAGTTCCATTATTCATATTCGAATTCCTTCCAAATTATCCTACTAATGTAATCCCAGCTGCCTTGTTTCTTTGCCTCTTAAAACAAACTCTCAATGGTAAAAGTCTAAAATAGTCACAGACTGTCTTATAATCTTCCCCTATTCCCTTCTCCCTTCTGGCATTTTCTCCAAGATTCTGAATCTCTTCTCCCCTACCCACAGTGTCTTATGCTATTCCTGGCTGCTTCAAGTCTCTATCCTGGCCTTCACCCAAAACCTCCCCATTTCAAAGTATTCATAATTCCAATGTTTCCCCCTCCTTCCCTAGCTCTGGCCAACTCCAACTTAAACTTCAAGATTTACCTCAAATCTGTGGTCCTCTGTCTGGAGCTTTTACCCAATTCCCAAGGCAGTGTCAGTGGTTCCTCTTCCTAATACCTATCACTTATTAAAATCAAGGTTGTTTCTTTCCCCAACCAGCATATGACACTGACAGGCCTTACTCATTTTTGTAACCAGTTAACCTGTAAGAAGATGCTGAATAAATAGTATCTGAATGAGTGAGTTCAGGTCTGAAAGTAGCTCAGCTCTACTAGATGTTTGAAATAATTCCAACGGATGTATAAATGACGCATAGACCTTCTGCTCCACCCTCACAAAAATATTTGAGTATTTGATAAGACACATGGAATGATGGAATTTTACACAAAGTGACTCTGAAGAGTACCCTGAGTACCCTGAAATTCATAACATATAGGCAATCAAGGTCATCCTGGTATAAAGCCTAGTCTGTACTCAAAGGGTACAGCAGCTAGAATAGTCTGGTACAAGGAACTAGTGAGAAAGCAAAAGCAAAACACTGGATAATCCTAGGAAGGCATTGAGAGGTTGGGGGAGACAGGGAGAGATGAGAAAACATGACTGAAAGCAACTGGTATTGGGGGTCCTAAAGCAGACACTGGCAACAGGGACCTCAGACTGTTGTCGCTCGTAGAGATTTGGCCACCAAACTACTCTTTCACTATATTAAGTTAAATACAGCTTCTTCTGTGGTTGACATCAGAATAAATTTCATCCTCCAGTTTCACATTTCAGTAGCAGAAACTGACAACTCAGATCCCAAATTGTCCCCATTAGAAGTGAGAGAGACAGATGGGAGGGGAGTACACAGAGTAAAGATATTTGTCACCCATCCTTGCTAGAAAAATGACAGAAATTAATTGCTTCTTCATCTGTTTTTTTCCAGCAGGTTGTTTGTACCTTAATTGTGCCTATCATAGTTGCCTTTATTTCTATTTTGTTTTTCCCATGTCGTTCTCCCTACCCCCGTGCTCAACATTAGATGGTGACTTAAGCTGTTAGATGTATGGACCTTGTGTCCCATCTCTGTTCCCCTAAATGCCCAGTACAGAGCATTAAAAATAGGAAGGAAGGGAGAGGGAAGGAGAGAGGGCAAGATGCAGTGAGGAATGGCCATATCAGGAAGGTATTGGTTAACAAGAAGTGGGCATATGGATTAAAGGAGTGGAGGTAATTGGATGGGCTGTAGTGGGGGAAATGGAGGCTGAGGGTTCAAGGGGAAGAAAAAGGAGATGGTGATGATAGAACAATTGCAAAACCTAGTTTCAAATTCACTTGCATTTTCTGTGATTATTGCTGAGAGTTTTGCAGAGTCTGGTGTTTCAATTTTGATTGAAGTAGTTAGGGCCAACTTTTCAATTTATTCCACTGCTAAATAATTAATCTGCCCTTGGGCTCCTTAGTAAACTGATCAGCAGCTGTATTACTACTGGACAAAATAGCTCTGTGATGGGTCTTGTCACTTCCTAACTCAGGTGTCATTTTTCTTCTTGAGAAACCATACCTTTAGATCTGAATCACATAATTTTTTTTAATGCAGGAATAGGTTGCGATAATTTAAAGGCACTTCTAATGTCTTACCTAGTCTCCTCAAACATGTCCATTTGCTAAGATTTATAGATTCTGTACCAAGATTTATTTTTCTTGACAGTTTTGTTAAGAATTTGGAGGACCTGGTGGGCCATCTTAATCTCTTTCTCTCTCCAAAATCCAAGGATAACTGGCAGAATGTCACATAGAGGAGATAGAAACTTAAAAGCTAGTAGCATTCTGTGATTTAAAGATGCCCAACCATAAATTACATTTTAACCATAGCCTTTCATAATGCAGAAGCCATCCTTATTCCCATTTCACCCTGACAAGTGGTTAATTAGCACATGCTTTAAGGACGCACTACAAATCTTAGATAAGACACCCTACCTCTCTGTGACTTGGCATTTTTCATCTAAAAGGATTTAAGAAGCAGGAAGGTAGAACCTCTTGATCTATTCTGTGAATCCACAAAATTTAAGTAGTCATTCTCCTGGGGTAGATTGATCGATTGATTGATCGATGATTTGCCTATTTAGTGGTAGACTCAGCTCTTCGTTTACAAAAATGAAACCAGTACATTAAAATATAAATGAGTATGGGGCGCCTGGGTGGCGCAGTCGGTTAAGCGTCCGACTTCAGCCAGGTCACGAACTCGCGGTCCGTGAGTTCAAGCCCCGCGTCAGGCTCTGGGCTGATGGCTCAGAGCCTGGAGCCTGTTTCCGATTCTGTGTCTCCCTCTCTCTCTGCCCCTCCCCCGTTCATGCTCTGTCTCTCTCTGTCCCAAAAATAAATAAACGTTGAAAAAAAATTTTTTAAATATAAATGAGTAAAGAAGTCAAGGTGAAAGGAAAACAGGGAAGACTAGTAAAATAAGACAAGCAGAATTTAGTACATAGCGAGGTAGACCAGCAAACTGTACACAATTACTAAACGTAACTGCAAATTTAGTTCTGTGTTTCCTAGCAGCCAAAGTAAAAAAGGAAAATCGCTATAGCTACACAATTTTTCTTTTCTTTTCTTTTTTTACATTTTGTAATGTTTATTTATTTCTGAGAGAGGGAGAGACAGAGTGTGAGTGTGGGAGGGGCAGAGAGAGACACACACAGAATCTGAAGCAGACTCCAGGCTCTGAGCTGTCAGCCCGGAGCCCAGCGCGGGGTCCGAACCCAACAGCTGTGAGATCATGACCTGAGCTGAAGTCTGACGCCCAACCTACTGAGCCACCCAGGTGCCCTACAATTTGTCACGAAATAGAAGTACACGTGGTTTAGAAAAAAACTGTTTTCTTGTCTATTAACCATACATTCTTTTCCTGTGCTCAGCCAAAAGTTTGGTTTCAAAAGCAAAATAAAATAAAAGTCTCTTTTTTTCTGATATTTTTCAGATATTGCAATATTAATTATAACGATATGTTTTATTTATTTGTCTATTTAATCTTTCTCAGCTAGAGTATAAACACGGGGCAGAGATTTTTTTTGCGTATTTTGTACCTTGCTGTATAGGCAGCACGCGGAATGGTACCCGGTACTGTGTGAAGTACACAGTGAGTATTTATTAAGTAAATAAAGAAAAAAAATTACGTTGTGTGGGGCAGGCTGGCAGAAGAGATGTCTCAGCCAAACCACTGAATGAAGGGTTTATAACCAGTAATTGGATCCCAGGCTATCAACCTGATCCCTATTTATTTACTAAAGTATCCTATGATTAAAAGACAACATTTCAGTATATGTGCTGAAGAAGCGAGCACAAAAGACAACATTTCAAATAAGAGGTATGGACTTAGCTTCCCTTTCTTCAACCTATCTAGGAAGGATAACCCCCCAAACTCTCAGATCTGTGATGATGTAAGCAGCCCTAAACTGGGGGTTCATGGCTGGCTGGCTTGTTCAGTGGAGCATACAACTCTTGATATCAGGGTGGTGAGTTCAAACTCCAGTTTGGGTGTGGAGCCTACATAAAAAAATATAGTCTTAAAGTGTTTCAGGGTGCAATCTCATTTTATCCAAGATACCCTGGATTAGACTCACAGATTTCACTGCTGCAATAGAAATTGAATTCTACCTACCAAAAAATGAGTTGTGAATATAAACCTTCAGTATCTCTGCGTGCAAATAAGTGATGCTGACAGCTATTTGTTATGCCTAAAATAAAATATTTCATCAGCAAAAAGAACATAAAAGTTTAAACTAAGTTGGCATTCTTGATCAATATTGTAGCTATAAACAAAAAAATAGAAATGTAATAAAGGAAAAAATGGTCTTCAATATCTTGTATCAGAATGATACTTTTAACTTCAAATGCCATAGAAGTTAAGATTTTCTTACTTTATTCTGTGTCTGTGTTTTTTTTTTTTTTTTTTAAGCTATCTCTCCTGGGATTTGTTCTTTCATTGTCTCAAAATTCTGTACCTTCTCCCTTCTCCTCCCAGACTATTTAACCACTTGACTATCCATGAAAAGACCATCCATCTTTTCATCCATCTATCCATCCACCCATCCATCTCTGAACTATCATTATTTGAACAACTATATAACATTAACTATTTTATGGGCAGGGATATAATGACAAACAATACATAATCCTTAACTTTCAGGGAATTAGAATGACAACCTGTGCACCAATTTAAGTTTGATTCCTAAGGAGGCAATGATCCCCAGAAGTAATGACCAGCAGATTCACATGTAAAAGATTTAAGCAAATGTGTGGGGGGACACGAGCATGGGCCTTGTAGAAGATAGAGGAATATAGTTTCAGCCCTTCAATGGCATATAATCTATAGAAGACAACATAATAATCGTTATGACAGGAAATATACCAAATGTAAATGATGGTTAATCTTCTAAATAACTACTGACAAAGGCTATCTCCCAGTTTATGTGTTTCTCTGATTAAATAGTATGATTATATCAGAATAGAATGTGATTGCTAGCATTTATAGCAAAGGAATGGTAGCAGAATGCTAAGAAATGTATTCGTTGCATATATAGAAGAGAGAAATTTTCAAATACATTTAAAAATTTTATAAATTTTCTACCACAATTTGCTTTTGTGTGGTAATTCAATATATGCTTGTCATTCAAAATTAGTGTTTTGAAATAGCATACTTCTCATCACTGCAGACTCTGGAGGCAGAGGGCCTGAATTTGCTCTTTAGTTTCACCTCTTACTTAAGCAGATTGCTTAATCTATTCAAGTATCAGTTTTTTCATTTTCCACTTGAGCATGTTAGATGAGTATAATCGCTTTAAGGATCAAATGAGATAACCCATGTGTATCAGCTTCCTATTGCTGCTGTAACAAATGATTGCAAACTTAGTGGCTTGAAACTGCTCATATTTATTATCTTACAGTCTGGAGGTCATAAGTCTGACTGTTTTTCACTGGACTAAAATCAAGGTGGAGAATCCATTCACTCGACTTTTCGAGCTTCTAGAAACCACTTGCTCATGGCCCCCCTCCTCTATCTCCAAAGCTAGCAGTGTAGCATTTTCTCTGCATTCTGATTTCTGCTTCCACCCTCTCATCTCTCTTACTCTTTTGCCTTTCTCTTAAAAGGACCCTGTGGATGACATTGAGCCCACCTAGATATTCCAGGATAAATTTACCTGACAACATCCTTAACTTCATCATACCCTCAGGTCTTTTTAGCCACACAAGGGAACATATTCACATATTCATAGGTTCCAGGGACATGGATATTTTGGTGGAGAATAGGACGTTGCCATTTTTCTTCCTACTACCCCATGTAAAGTGTTTTTTTTAATTATCTAATATTATTTCTTATGTACACTCTCCTTGTGCAACAAGCTTCTCTAAAGTTTATACAAAATAGTTATTTATGACCATTTCACATGCAGAAACAGAAATAAAACTAGGTTTAGATGTGGGGGCATGTGGGTGCCTCAGTTAAGCATCTGACTTCAGCCAGGGTCATGATCTCATAGTTCCTGGGTTTGAGCCCCATCAGGCTCTGTGCTGACAGCTCAGAGCCTGGAGCCTGCTTCAGATTCTGTGTCTCCCTCTCCCTCTCTCTGCCCCTCCGCTGCTCGTTTTCTCTCTCTCTCTCTCTCTCTCAATAATACAAAAAAACATTAAAAAATTAAAAAAAAAAAACAGCAACAACTAGGTTTAGACCTATCTCAGCCTCTGATTCTTTCCCCAGACAATCGTTGTTTGTCATTTTTTGACTTTTTGCTGAGATCAATGGACCATTAGTTTATATCAGCTGTAGTTGTCAACAAGTAAAAGAGCTAATTGACTATTTCATTATGGCTCCAAAGAAACTGCATGTAATTTTAATACTCTAGTGGACTTGTAAGTCTATTTCTTAATGATCTCTTTTGTGGGTCTATGCAGTTTAGACAGTTAGGAAGCTTTAAAAACATATAAACTGATGTTATAAGAAATCTGTATTTTAGGTATCTTCCAACAAGGCTTCTTAGGTGATTTGAAAGCATTCAACAATAAAATAAGAACTCATCTCAAGGACAGACAGGTACAACAGCCAATGAGAGACACATTTTGGTCAGTTTTCAAGAGCACCCTACTTCACAGAAAGCCAGTTTCAACAATAAAATAAGAACTCATCTCAAGGACAGACAGGTACAACAGCCAATGAGAGACACATTTTGGTCAGTTTTCAAGAGCACCCTACTTCACAGAAAGCCAGTTTGTGTAAGTTCAAGCTCCAAAAATGGTTTATGCATCAGGAACTTTTTGCCAGTCACAACCATCACTTTTTTTTTCACAGTCTCTATCCTCAATGTGGGGCTAGAATTCACAACCCTAAGATCAAGAGTTGCATGCTCCACTGACTGAGCCCTCCAGGGGCCCCACAACCATCACTTTCTTCAAGATGTAGCTCCAAACTAGTCATCTCCAAAAAGCTATTCCCTCCAACTGTACTTCATTCACCATGAACTAAAACTTTGTTTTCTTGTCTTTCACATTTAGAAAATGTGTGTGTGTGTGTGTGTGTGTGCGTGTGCATGTGTATTATTACACACACAATTGTACATATATATTACACACACATGCTACATATGGTGTGTTGTCTCTTATTTTTTTGTCTGTTAAATTCAAATGCAAACTACTAATTCCCCTATATCCCCCATCGAGTAACTAGTACTGTATTGTACACTTAATAAATGCTTGTAAATGACAAAATGAATTCTTTGCTTTGCTTTAAAGAGGACGTCAGCACTGAAATGAGCCCCTATGTTTGTGTGTAGGTTTTAATGGTTCATTTTCTTGTCAGACTTCCTCTGGTTATGAATGCTGTGGCAGCACCAACAGTGTAAAGGGAAGATTTTATTGGAGAACATTTGGAGGATTAGAAAAATCTCCAGAGTCTTGGAAGTACCACATTGTGTGTTCAGAATTCTATTTCATTCCGTCTCAAGATCAGAATAAGCAGAGAATAAAGATGGCAAGATCCACAGGGTTCCATATGTGAAGCCAGCCCCCAACCCCCTTCAGAAATAAGTGGGAGGAAGGAAGGAGCACAATCATTAGAGAATTTCTCATTCAGCTGTGTTAATTCTCCTCAGGCTGCAGCTTTGCGTATGAGCTCTTAACCCTGCAAAATGTATTATTGAATACATGATGAATTTAATTAGTTGTAAGAGTTATCCCCTTTCCTGGTTTTGCTAAAATAACAAATAAACAAAAAAAAAGTCCTCAGGATAATTGTTCCATTCAGACCAGAAGAATTCAAATAGTATTCAATGGGATGCTATATTACTTGTACCTTTATACCTTTTTTCCCTCTAGTGAGCCAGGAAAAAAAAAACACAACTTTTTCCTTCCTTTTCTTTTCTTTTCTTTTCTTTTTTTTTTTTTTTGTTCAGCATGGAAATTACTTGCTAGTATAAAGGGTGGCTAAGGCACCCTATAGTGTTCCAGAAAAGCTAATTTATCAAACACACACTAGGGTACTATGAAGACCCTCATTTTTTTCCCTCTGAGTTCAATCTTTTATTAACATCATTAGACTAGGCTTTTTGAAAATGAGGAGAGACTCTGAAGTCAGAATACACCAGTTCTGGAAGTTGACTGTCACTGTCCCCATCCCTCCACCTCAATCCAATTCACACTTTTATGATTGGCTTCCTTTTTGACCCATGCTTGTTAATTATATCCAGCTGTAGGCAAATTGCTCTTCCAAATTGGCAACACCGAGCTCTCAAGCTGCTCAAAATTTTTTTTTCTTCCCTGGATAAAACCTTTGGAGCGTGCATTTTCTTGACTAGTGTTTCTGAACTAATCCCCCGTTATGGATATTTTAAAGGGTTCAAGGGACTCACAAAATAACTCTGGTTTTGAATACAGTGCATTTGTTTCCATTTGATCCAAAATTACCTAAGAACATATAGAGAGAAGAATTTCCTTAGAGACTTAGGCACACAGCCATCACTATTCAATTTGTTCCTGGATGTTCTGATGTCAAGACCTAAGTAGTAACTGGCCAGGTCCCAGCACTACTCCAGGGAGCAATTGGGCTTTGCCCTACAGTGGAAGACCCAACACCCACTCAGAACAACAGTTTTCAAAGACATAATACTTTTTTTTCCCTTTTCTGGAAGGCTCTGCGCTGCTCAAGGGCTTTATTGTCAGAAATTCCCTGCCCCTCCCTTCTTGGGTATATACATACCCAGGCAAGAATATTATATTAAGAAAATGCTTTATTTTCTTTTTCTTTTTACTCTTTGCAAAGAGAAAATAGAGCCTCACTGCCACCTGCTAGCCCAAGAGTTTTGGTCTGGTGACTTGGCATTGAGGATTTTGCTCCTAACTCAGATGAATCTTTTTAGAGATGAGAGTTAAGTACATAGGCATTGGCGGGAGGGTGGGAATGAGATTTGCAGTCAGAATACCCAGGTCAAAGAGAGCTCTGCTATTGATCATTGCCAAACCTTGGCCAAGTATTTTAATCCCTCTAAACTTCGGTTTTCTCTGTCAGGTAATTATCCTACCTGCCCTGGCTACTTCGTAGGTTGGATAGATTGAGGATAGATTGAGATCATGTGGGTGGATAGGCATTGCAAAATGAAAATCATATGTAAGCAATTAGTTATTATTAACGAGCTGATAATGTTATCTAATTGCTTATAAACATAGGCTTTGGGTACTCTTGGTCTGTCACTGGGTAAATAAAAACTTTGCTTCTGCTGGGTACAGATTTGTGCATAATCCTTCATTGGAACAAGAGAAAGAAAACAATGTTTACTCAGCAACTATTATCATCCAGACTATTTCATGTTTATGCCTACTGCATCTATATTAAAAATCTATATTAAAAACATATACAGTTGAGCCTTGAACAACACGGATTCGAACCACATGGGTCCACTTATATGCAGATATTTTTCAATAAATACAGTGCAGTTTACTATAAATGTATTTCCTCTTATAATTTTCTCAACATTTTTTCTCTAGCTTTTCTGTAAGAATACAGTATATAATACATATAACATACAGAATATATGTTAACCAACTGTTTATGTTATCCAGGGGTTTCTGGCCAACAATATGCTATTGTTAGTTAAGTTTTGTGAGAGTCAAACTAACCTGAGGCTTTTTGATTGTGCTGGGGTCAGTGACCCTAACCCTCACATTGTTTGAGTCAAGTGTATTTCATTTAGTCATCTGAAAATCTGAATGATTAGCCTCATTTTCATATGAAGGAAATGGAGATATAGAGATATAGCAGTGCTTCCCCAACCCTGTCCCCTGAAATGCTAATTATGAGTAATACTTCTTTAAAATTTTTTTAATGTTTATTTATTTTTGAGAGAGAGAGAGAGAGAGAGAGCAAGAGCAAGCAGGGGAGGGGCAGAGATAGAGGGAGACACAGAATCTGAAGCAGGCTCCAGGCTCTGAGCTGTCAGCACAGAGCCCCATGCAGGGCTTGAACTCATGAACCTCAAAATCATGACCTGAGCTGAAGTCAGATGCTTAACTGACTGAGCCACCCTGGAACCCCAGAAATACTTCTTTATTAAAGAGTTCTGTGGTCCAAAACTTTGAGAACCATTGCATTCTTGTCCCCCTGCCCCCACTCCAGATTCATAGTGCATAGTACCATATTGATAACCATGGAAAAAAGAGTTATATAGTAAAGAAGACTGTTATAGGAAAGGAACCTACTTACCTTTCTCAATTCAGTGTTCTCCTAGCTTATTTGATTTGCAGAACTTATTTTCCAGTCATACTCATGAAATTTTGGTAAAACTGGGATTCCACAGAAAATATTTTCTCCAACACAGATCTAAATTCATGAGTGGAGTTACTATGTGGTAAATCTGCAATCAGAATACAAATCTCTTTAAAAGATACGCTCTCATATATACCTCAAATGGTAGGAAAGGGCAATTATAATTTTTTTTCTATATCTACTAATTATATCAATATTATGGTGTATGTCTTTTTTTAAGTCTTTGTTATTTCTTAGTTTTCCCATGTTGCAACTTGCTCTTGTTTTTATAAGTTTCAGTTTCTAGTGGCCATGAGATAATTGTATTTAGATAATGCTCATGAATCTGCCTATTGTTGGACATTTATATTTTTTCCACTTTTCCCCTTTGAAAATGACAAATATCTTTGTGTATATAACATTTTCCATATTTTGGGTTATTTCCTTAGAATAGCTAGTAGATTGAGGAAGAACATTTTAGTGATTTTTAATGTATGTTGACTATTATTTTGTAAGTTATACCAGATTTATACTTCTATGGATTGATTGATACATTCATTCATTCTTCTAAATAAATGGAGATCTACTAAGTTCCAAATACTTGCTAAATACTATGTGGAAGACAAACATACTCTACTCAAAGGATTTCAATGCACTCTGGCCAGCATTAGTTATTATGGCCAGCATCCATGACAACTGACAAAAGGACTTATTTTCTTGTCTAAAAGTTTTGTTTTATGCCTTTGACTTTTAGTGAGAAGTCATTCTTGCTGGTTTGCTGATTCCTTTTGAGAATTTTCTTGCATTTCTTTGTTTCCCCTTACCCACTTTTCACTCACATTTGTGCCGATGGCCAAATTACTTAATCTCTAATCCTGTTCTCTCATTTGTCAAATGGGAGTGATAATTGTACTGACGTCAAAGGATTGTTGTCTGACCTCAGTGAGATGTTGCATATCTTACTTAAGTCAGGGCCTAGCACATTGTAAGTGCTCTGTAAATATTACTTGTTACTGTTATTACTTCCAGCATTGTTAAAGTGAAATGAATCTTCTATCAGTTGACCCAAGGAATGCCCAAGGTAAGAACAGTGTGGATAACCCTCACCCCTCATGTTAATTTTTTAAACAAGCATTTTGTGTGTTTATTTATTTTTTTTAACGTTTATTTATTTTTGAGACAGAGAGAGACAGCATGAACGGGGGAGGGTCAGAGAGAGGGAGACACAGAATCTGAAACAGGCTCCAGGCTCTGAGCTGTCAGCACAGAGCTCGATGCAGGGCTCGAAATCACAGACTGCGAGATCATGCCCTGAGCCGAAGTCGGCTGCTTAACCGACTGAGCCACCCAGGCGCCCCGCATTTTGTGTGTTTAAACCAATCTACCAAGTCATGAACTTCCTTCATCTTTTTCTTTATAGAAGAATAGATGAATTAGTATATGGGTGGTGGGTTTTGTTTTCCTGAAGCATATTCCTGCTAAATTTTACAAAGTTCTCCTTAGTCCTTCAAAAAGAAAACGTATGTCTTTCAGTTTTTTGTTACCTAGGATTTAGGAATGTTCCTCAAAGAAATAGGAACAGTGATGTGAGAGCAGTTATAGGTTAGTGAGTTGAAAAAAAAAAAAAAAAGGTTCTTTGCACCCTAAGGAAGAATGAATTTTATTGTGCTGAATTGAATTGACAGGTGTTGGGATAGTCAGTGTGCTAATCAGCCAGTCAGAAAACTCCAAATTCTGTTGTTGTTTTTTTTAAATTTTTTTTCCAACGTTTATTTATTTTTGGGACAGAGAGAGACAGAGCATGACCGGGGGAGGGGCAGAGAGAGAGGGAGACACAGAATCCGAAACAGGCTCCAGGCTCTGAGCCATCAGCCCAGGGCCGACGCGGGGCTCGAACTCACGGACCGCGGGATCGTGACCTGGCTGAAGTCGGACGCTTAACCGACTGCGCCACCCAGGCGCCCCCAAATTCTGTTTAATCAAGCTTCTATTCTAAGCAAAAATTTTAAAAAGTCTTTTTCTTCCTGATTTTATATGTGTATATACGTATATGTATTTCCAGTTGTATCATAAACTTGGTCACTAATAGCACTAATAGCATATATTTCATTTGTAGAAAGGAGGGATATATGGCTTGGTAAATAAATTATATGAATGTTAAGTTGCATTTCACAATGTCTTATTTACAAAGGCTAAAGATATCTGAGTACCTGACAGATGTCAATCAATAGATCCTATTGTTCCAAGAATTGTATCTACCACATTAAAATTCTTAATAAAAGTGTGTATTCAATTGTGACTGCATCTATTTTACTTGATATTTTACAAAAAGGAATAAAGTGTGCACTATATAGTCTTTTCGCAGAAGCAAGTTAAGTGTGGCATATGGTGAAACCACTTCAAGCTGTTGAAGAACCAGCAAACTGTAAAATACTTTACTGTCATAATATAGCATCATTTTCCTCCGGATGAAATCATCCGTTGCTGTTTTCATTGTCGGTGCAAAGTCCTTTTGTTACATACTTACGTCTTAAGTACCTATTAGATATTAAAAACAAAGCTGAAGCCCTTTTCTACTCCAGCAGACCTATGCGAAAGGAAGGGATAATGAGCGCTGATGCAGTTCATAGGCTCTTCCTGAGGGAAGACGTGGAAAGAGGCCGGAAGGTTTCAGAACCACAAGCAAAGTCAGCGAAGCAGAGAGTAAATCCAAACATTCGGAAAATGACAAATAAACCAGAAAGGAGACACGCCAGCTGTTCACACTGGAAAGTTACCGAACGTTTATTGGCTTCAAGTTTTATTTTTACATAATAAGGGACAACAAGTTTCCTGGGGGTGGGGTCAGGTGTCTTATTCCTTATTACAAGAATAAGGAACAGGGAGTTTTCAATGCAGGTGGGTGTTTCCTTAGGGCGCTTCTCCACTCCCGCTTCTTCCTACCGGCCACCGCTCCGGTGGAACCTGCACCGCAGGGACAGAAGCCCAAGACGCCCCTGTCCGGGCGGCCGGGCTTTCTCTGCGCCCGTCCTCTGTGGTCCGGCCACACCGCTTACCAAACAGTCGCCTCGCAAACTCCGATTTCTGGAACTGGGCAGCCAACGGCGCAGATCCCCTTTCCCGCCCGCTCCCCCGAGCGGCGGCGGGCGGCGAACAAAGGCGGCGAGAGGCGCGGGGCGCGCGGCCGGGGCTGGCGCGCGACTCTCCGGCAGGAGGCGGCGGCGCCGCGCCCGAGCCTGCATTCCTCCGAAGCTCCCGGAGCCCGCGGGGCGACGTCACCCCCGGCTCCGCCCCCGTCCCTCCCCGAGCAAAGTAACTCTTGACTAACAGGAGCAGCCTCCGCCGAGCATGGAGAGCTGCCGCCGCGGCCGGCCGGCGACGCGGGCGACGCTTGCGCCCCAGCGGTAGTTTGGGCACCGCGAAGAAGGCAAAAGTGCCGGCGGGCTGCCGTGGACTTCCCGCCCTCACCGCGCGAGGCCCGGCCGGCACCTCGGCCGTGGGTTTCGCTGCGATCCCCCCCGGCAGCTCTTTGCAAAGCTGCTTGAAACTTCTCCCAAAGTCGACATGGATACGGCGGCGGCGGCGCTGCCTGTTTTTGTGCCGCTCTTGCTCCTCTCCCCTTGGTCTCCCCTGGGGTCGGCCCAAGGCCAGTTCTCCGCAGGTGAGTGGCTCGGGCGGCTGGGGGAGGGGGGTAGGGGCTGTCGGGAGTCCCGACGAACGCCTCCGGCCCGGGGCTCGCGGGGGCTGGAGCCGGCTCCTTGCCGGGGCCGGGGGCAAGGATTCGCGGGAAGCTTACGCGGCCGGGGAGTCGGGTGGGGGGGCGGGGAGCGGCACAGGGCAGAGGGAGAGATGTCCCCAGAGTTTGTGCTAGGTAGGACGCGGGGCACCCGGCTGGGCGCCACTTGGCGCAGGTAACTTTCATCTCCGCACCCCATTGTTCCTCTCGGAGGCTCGCTCCGGGCCGGGGCTGGCAGGGCTGTCCGGGAGCGCGGGGAGACCTTGATTTTAAACTGGTAGCCTCGGCGCCTAGCGCACGCTCACCGCGCTGGGAAAGAGAGAAGGAAAAAGTAGTTACGACTCTGGGGACGGCTACTCTGTTGCTCGTGGTGCGGGCTTGTTGCTGTCTGCCTCTGGAGCATTAAAAAAAAAAAAAAAAAAAAAAAAAAAAATGTCCCCGGGAAGCCATTGTCAGAAATGTGGAGACTGGAAGGGACTGACCTCGGCGCGCTTTGCCAGGTGCTTTTTGTCCTGGGAATAACCTCCCTTGACTATTGTCTAACTACTTCCCTGTCCCTCCCCCAGTCCCTTTCTCCTCCCCCGGTGTTGGCTGCTCCCGGTTTTGCCCTGTGGGTTAGGGCACTGCGTGGAGTAGGTTCCGTGTGTGTGTTGGCGGAGACTGTAAGATGTTTTGAAATATGATTCTAAGGATCCACACCGAGCCGTCCTGCGCAGCGAGGTCTGGGCGCCGAGCCGGGGAAGCTTGACCCCGGGCGGTGGCAGCCCGCTCCTCCGGCGGAGCACCGCGAAGCTGGCGCGGTGACCCCCGGAGCCCGCCTGAATGATGGGGGCTACCAACGACCGCCGGCAGTTGGGAGAGCCCAAAGGGAGGGATGTGGTGCGGTCTTGCAGGTTGGCTCTTGGGGTTCTTGGTAAAGCCACTTAGAGAAGTCCGCGAAACCCCGTCTCTCCCAGCCCTGTACTCTGTACCCTTCCAGTTTTATTATCTTTCCTTGGTTGCTTCTTTCGGTTTCTCCTCTGGGGGCTCTGAAGTTTCACCAGGTGCATGCTCGGGAGCGGGCTCCCGGGCGCTTGTCTGCCTCTCGCCGGTCCTGACAACTTTTCTCGCCAGTCCACCCAGCTCGGCTCGGCTGGCAAGCCCAAGTGCTGCCCTGGTTCGCGGTGCAGATGGAGATGCACTGGTGGCCGAGGGGTGATGGAGAAGACCGGGGAAGTGACAGCCGCGCTCTTGGCTGAGGCCGCAGGACGCGGAGAACGAGAACGAACTTACTTTGCACTTGTCGGTTGTTGTGGCTGTCCTGTTTCCCGGAAATAAACTCAGAGTGTTTTCATCCGGAGGGATGTTGATTTCCCTCCCATCCCCTCTCCCCTTCTGTGGAACTCTGTAAAAGGAGTTGGACAACAGCACTGAGGCAGATTATGAAATGCAGCGTGTAGAGGAAAAGCTATGTATATCGGTGATGTATGCAGTGCAACAGATCTATGCAATGAATGATCCGATGGCTTAATTTAATTCTTTCTGGAGTAAGCATTTCTACTGCATGCGTCTCTGACATACAATGCCGGTTGGTATCGGAACCGTGCTTGATGTAAGTCATTATATGCAGGCAAGTTAGAGTGGGTATTGATTTCTGCACAGTGTTTGTCACTGCACTGAGAGCCTATGCTTCAAAAGGCATGTAGTTTGTTAATTGAAAGTTTGAATCCTACCAGTTGCATGATTAAACTTACATGTATTCAAGAGTTGCAACCATTAATGTCTCAACAGCTGATGGACAAATTTTCAGCAATAAAGAAACTTTTATTTTTGCCTTTTCCAATGTTATTTACCCTTTAGTAAATATTAAATTTCCTCTTAACAGAATGTGTAGATGAGCTTTTCTGATCCCTGGAGTTTAGATATCTCTAATGAACAATTGCATTTGTTGGCATCCAGTTCTAAGTAATTTAACTAAATATGCCTGACTTTGCTGTAGTGACAATGTAAAACATTTGACTTTATGTTTTACATGTAAAAAAGAGAATGTGCAGTCCTGATAAATGCAATTCTTGCAGGACTGTGCCTTAAAAATTTTGTCATTCAGGATTTACATAGATGCCCAGAAATGAATGCTTTTTATTCCCCCTGCTTAAAGTCAGATTGTGAATATGCCTTTTTCTCCATGAATTAAAAGTTTGTCTTGTAAAGATTTTCATGTTTTGGCTTTCCTAAGCCATGTGGTATTCTGCTGCCCTCAGATTTTATGGTAGTCAGATTTGTTGCAAATACATAGATTCAGACATTGGAGCTGTATTCTTTCTTGCTGTTTTTTTCCCTTATATTCTACTTTAAATAATGCACTTTTATTTCTTTTAAGGAATTTCAACAAAATGCTTTAAAAGTCTAAAACAAATATATGTTAAGAATTTTTAAATAACCTTTTAAATAAATCTTTTAAATCACATCCATTAAGGCCAATTTACCACTTTTAGATATTATCATGTGGCTCCTAATGTAGTAAGTGTCAAAAGCAAATTTTGAAAGAATAAGGATTATTGGATATGTCATATACTCATCCAGTGTGCTTTGTTTAAACCACAAATTTAAGAATATTTTTTCATGACTGTGATTTTTTTCTTAGTTTTTGGAATTAAAGTGTAAAAATGCTGCATGGTGAACCTCTTTAAAACCAGAACAGCCTATGAATATCAACTTACGTTACTTTCACTTAAAACGATACCAGCGGCATAGCTGGGGAAACTGAGGCATAGAAGCACAAAGATGCACTGACATTTATTCACTGGATTGTGTCAATGTTATCTCTTGATATTACAATAGGAGAAAGTTTTCTGTACTAGGACTCAGATGACTGACAAAACGAGTCACAGATGAAGTCACCTGGAAGCTCAGCTTTCTCATCTATAAAATGGGGATAATAATACCTGTCCTAACCTTTCCACCTGGTTTTTATGAGGATGGTATGAAATAATTTATGTGAACGGACACTGTAAGTTGTAAAGCATTATGCAGTTCTCTGGGGGTGTAGTCATCCTACATTAAGGTGGGTAAGTACCTTGACATGAGTCACCTTTGCTCGCTCCCACACTCGCCGAGTGAGGACAGTATATGTGTGTCCTTGCCACACTGTGTGTGACAATTTAGGAGCATGTGTATGTGTTTCCCTTGCTGGTCATTCATTTTAATCCTTATTAAACATAAACATGCTAGTTTGGCCAGACTATAATTTTATCAGCACAGTGAGACAAATTATCCTTTTTTTTTCTTTTCTTTTTTTTTTTTTTTTTTTTTTTTGCTTACCTCTTGTAAATTGTTACTTGAGCTTCTTGTGGAAGGGTCATTAACATTTCTAGTATTCTACCAACAGAAGAACTATATTTTCAGTCCATTCATTTAGCTGTTTGTTCAACTCTTGGTTATTCAGCTTTTTCATCTCAGTAAGGAGAAAAAATATGCATGGTTTTAGATGCAGTCTTATCAGTGACCTAGAGAGGGACTATTGTGTCTCTAGTATGATGTGAGCCTGGAAATGCAGCTCAAGATCCTGACTTCACCTAGCATACAGTTCCTGACATGTCACACTGTAAGCGCACACTCACTTGATCCCATAGGACCTCGCAACTCATCTAAACAATGACACTTTCCTGTTGTCTGACTCCTCGATGTCTCTGTATGTAGAGTTAATGTCTTTTGTACTTACTACCTACTACAAAAATACATCAGAAACAGTTTGTCTCAAGGTTCGATTGTTGATTTCCTCGTCCCTCAATTCATTGAAACTTTAAATTCTGACGCTAGTAATGATACGTAACTGGACAGTTCCAGGACTGGTTTTTCTCTTACTCTTGTCCATATATCTGACTCTGCTGATTTTCCTAGATTGCAAGATGTCATTTTGTGTCTGGCCTACCCAGACGGGAAGAGGCAGGTCTGGCTGCTATTTGGGCTTTGGCACGTGTGCTGCTGACAGCTCTTCTCTTTGTATTCATAAATGCGAATTTGAAAACTATGTCAACCCCTCTGCCACTCTTCCCCTCTCCCACCCTCCTTCCCACTCCTCTTTAGCAACAACAAAGCCCACATGCGCACACACAAAATCACAGCCTTTTTGTTCTCACTGAATATCTTGTGGTGCTGGACCTGTTCTTAAAAACTGGAAATGTGACTCAACCACTACCCAGAGCAAACGCCAATTTTCCCACCAAATCTCACATTTCTACCAATGATGGTTTACAACACATTTTTGTGGCCTTCAAAAAAAACATTTGATTCACGTGATATGGTCCTATAGAGAGAAACTGTGTTGTTGCCTACTAATACTTTTGAAGTGCAGTGATCTAGGTCTGCTCAAGGTGGTATTAAAGACAGTGTAAATCATGCTAAATATGGATGTACTTCTCAGAGGCATGGAAAATGCTGTCCTCATCTGCCCTGTGCTGTTCCCATTTCCTCTGCTTGCTCTTCATGGAGAGCAGGAAGAGGAATACTGCACGACTCAGAGCAGGAAACATCAAGAGAGTTTACAGATTGTTCTTAAAGACAAAACAAAGAACACTAGGATTCTGTGTGTGTGTGTGTGTGTGTGTGTGTGTGTGTGTGTGTGTGTGTGTGTGTGTTTGATCTTTAATTTTCTAAAGAGAGGGGGGGAAGCCTTGTTTTTGATTTGTTTATTGGAATCAGCCTTTGCCTTTGTCCAAACACATTCATTTCTTATTCTGTGGAGGTAAAAATTTCCCTCTGTGTATTCCTCTCAGACTTTACCCTTTGATCATATGTATTTGTTTTGTGTTCCTTTATCAAGTGTGTTTCTCTTTGCCTAAAAAGGTTATAATTGCTTTTGAACATGACTTGTTTTTTCGCCAAAACTCATGCTGTTTGTCATAGTTACTGAACAGTGATATCTTGACAATGATATCTTACCAGTTCATGATGTGTTAAACTGGGATTTGACAACGAGGTAAGTAGGTCTGTCCATCAGGATAATTTTAATTTTAACTGAAGCCAGAAATAAACTTGTATGTACATCCATGAAATGATATTTTATTTTTTCATGAAATGGTATTTTAATGTCATAGTGTTTGTGCTTATATATCTCTGAATGGAAGAGAGACTTTAAGTTCCTTTTTGTAAATGGGGATAGAGCACACTTGAGGACCTTATTGCCTGTTATTTTGACATCCGTGAGATAAGTTACATACAGCTATGCTGTGGAAAATGAAGAAAATTTGTTTGAATGTTTGATATCAGAATTCTGGAGGTAGATATTTTACAGACTTCAAACTCCATCTTAGTAGAAATGTGTTCTTATGAACAGTGTTCTTAAAGAAACTTAGTTCCACATAAAAGTTTTTATTAGTTCCATGAAGATTGTGTTGTGAGAAGTATGTTTATTTTCCTGAAGTATTCTTATGGAAATTCTTTTGTAGTTAATATTTTAGTAATAAAAACTTGAACAGGGGCACCTGGGTGGCTCAGTCGGTTAAGCTCAAGTCATGATCTCAAGCCTGGAGCCTGCTTTGGATTCTGTGTCTCCCTCTCTCTGCTCCTCCTCTGCTCGTGCTCTGTCTCTGTCTCTCTCTCTTTCAAAAATAAATAAACATTAAAAAAAGCTTGAACATACATAATTCAACTTGGTTTTGTGAGGTTTTGCAGAGTGTCGAGGTTCTGGGAAAACACTGGGCCTGGGATGGAAGGACCGCATTGATCCAGTCGGGGAACATTGCCATATCACCACTTAACTCTGCTTGGGGTTTTTGGCTTTCTCCTCTGTGTGTTGATAATCCATTAAAAATTACAAGTGGCTTATTTTGTCATTTACAATTGTTTTAGGAGCAAATTAAGTAGTCCTGAGTGAAATAATCTGTGTTTCCACTTTATATGATTGTAGAGCTCTGTTACTAAACACGATGAACAAGGCAGTGCTGGCTGAATTTTTCTGCAGGTAGTCATTCTAGGAATTACCTTTGTAAGAGGAACTCAGAATTAAGGCCAAATAAAAGAGTGTCTAGGTGAGTGACTGCATTACTTTGTTGGGAAGGCTGAAAGATAGAAGTATGTGTTTTGTGTATGTCACACACACACACACACACACACACACACACACACACACACACATCTTAACAATGATAGAATTTCATCGTCCAAAGGTTCAGGTGAGAAAGAAGCTAAGGACATCTACAGATGGAATCCAACTCCTGTACTTCTATTTTGGAAAGAGTATTGCAAATAGATAATTATTTTGCCTATTTCATAGATGAAAACACTGACATGGACACATGAACTATGGAGTATATAATATATTGTACTATACTTTTAATGAAGAAATAATAAATCTTCCTCCAGATTGGTGTCTATTTATATAAACCCTTCCCAGTCAGCCTGTTCCTTAACCAGCTGCTTTTAGGCTGATTCTCCAAACCCCGTCCAGAGTAGCAGCTGACCAGCTACAGAGATTCCCCTAATCTTTGTTGGGGGGTGGGGTGACCACGCAGCTGCTTAAGTGACATACTGGCCACAGCTCCTTGATATGATTCTCCTTGGGTCATTCAGCAAATTCAAGAGTAGAGAGGAAGTCTTTCTGGTGGCTTCACAGCCTACCCAGGGGTTGATGACTGAATGCTTCATGGTCATTGGATTCATCAGCTCCAAGGTGCCCTAGAATTTTGCTGCTTGAATTGTGGTCCAGGGACCAGCAACAGCAGCCTTGGGAACTTGTGATGATCTTGGAGTCACTTATTAGAGCCCTTCTCAGAACAACTGACTCAGAATCTGCATTTTAATGAAACCCCCAGGTGATTTGCTTGAACATTGAATTTTGAGAAATACTGCTTTAGGCCAAAGAAAGCTCATCTTGAAAAGATTTGTCACATGCACTTTCCTGTAGAATTCTAAGAGTATTGTGAAGGGATTAATTACAATGTGAAACACATTTCCCTATTTCCCTGGAATTATATTTCTGATCAGTATTTACTTAATTATAATTTAACGCCGCAGACACATCAAAACAGCAGTAGTATTCACTTTTTAAAAAGAATACTCAAACAGTTTTGAAAGAAATATTTTCATAAGAGAATAAAACAAGGCTAAATATAAATAGTTTTGGCTATGAACATATTTAAAGGTAAGGATATTATCAAGGGACCAAATGTGATATCAGCCAATAAATAAAAAAAAATTTTTTTTTAATGTTTATTTATGTTTGAGAGACAGAGAGAGACAGAGTGTGAGCGGGTGAGGGGCAGAGAGAGATGGAGACACAGAATCCGAAGCAGGCTCCAGGTTGCAAGCTGTCAGCCCAGAGCCCGACGCAGGGCTCGAACTCCCGGACTGTGAGATCATGACCTGAGCGAAGTTGGACGCTTAAACAACTGAGCCACCTATGCCAATAATTTTTATTTAGCACACTGATATGTTGATACAGGAAATGATATTCCCTCTGATATTACTAGCAGCAGTTTCTTGTTTTATATTTATCTTTTGCTTCTACGTGTAATTTAAAGATCTTTGTAATAAGGAGCTCATTTAAGGACAGTCAAATGTAATGAATGAGAATTAGATAGAATGCATTAAATATAACTGGTGTTCTTTTTACTATCTTTTGTGCTCATATTTAAGAACAGATTCTTGTCAGTTTTCTCAAGAGAAAAATTATGATGTAATAGACAGTGTATAGTATTCATGTCAAAACACAATTTTACTTGCATTTTATAGCTTGCTTTAGCATTCTTTTAGAAAATGAATTTTCCCAGAAGACCTAATTGCCTTCTTATTAATGAGGCTGTAAGTGTGTTTTGTTATCCGTTTGCTATTCTAAACGTGTCTACTTTGGCTGGCTGTTTTAACAGTGAAGTCTCTGATTAAATCACCACTGCTATATTTGTTTTTGCCATTCACTAGCGATTTAGACAATACTGGCATAATGACATGGTTATGGCAGAGACTAATGAAAACCAAGAAATATAAATTAATATTAACCCATAATAGTTGGTTGTGTTATGATATTGGGAGCTGGAGTTTGGGGCAACACACAACAGAATTCTCTGCATGTTTGATACTGTAAGTGAAAGTCTCTTAACCTGTGTTGTTCGAAATACAAAGAATATGGTTGCTGGATTAATAAATAAACTACAAATCAATGATTTCCACAGGTACTTATTCTAGACACTGGTGTTTAACGGAAGAGGCTTAATTCCAGATAGATCAGTGCTAGAGTGTGGCTTAGTGATGGAGAGAAACTCTGAAAGGTACTTCTAGACACCTTAAAGAGCTTTAGAGTCTGAAGATTTTGACTTGTTATATTTTCTAAATTTACTACACATTCTAGAGCTTTCCTTTTGTACTACTTCTACTTTGATTCTTGTCAGCAGTAATTAGGTTAATTTATTCTCGCACACATGGGAGAGGAGCTCTTGCAAAAAACAATAAAAGCAGCCATGTACTGAGTGCCTACGACCTGCCAGGCCTTATGATCAATGTTTCCCATGAATTTAAATCCTCATGATAATCCTTTAAGATAGGAATCCTCTGCGCTTTGTGAACTGAGGACTAGAGAGGTTACGTCATAACTTGCCTCAGGTGTGTGAGGAACTTGTAGAACCCAAATTCATTATTGAATATTTACATGTCTGTAGCACGTAAACATTTTTTTGGTTGCTTGTTGGCAGAAAAGGCGACCGAGACCAGATACAAGCAGAATTTATTTTCTCTCCTAACTGACGATTCAGCTGAAGCTTGATGTCGAGTTCACATAACTCCACTGGGATATGATCCCTTTCTGCCTGCTCAGCTTAGCTCTGGGGCACTCCAGGAGCTTCATTCTTAAGCTCCATTTAGAGGCATGGTAGCTTTGGCGGCTCCCATACCACAAGATTTTTGGTTCACGTGTGTTTGGAAAATGTGTGCTTTATGTGGTGGTCGCACCTGCAAAGGCCCTGAGGTTCACTCTGATTAGATTCAGCAATCACGTATCCAGCCCCCCTGATTTAAGGCTCCAACTGAGGGGGGGCAAGTACACTGATTGGCTTAATCCACTAGGATTCTGGGTTCAGCTCTAGATCCCCACTCAGGTCACGTGGACTGATGGGGGCACTGTGGATCAAACCATCATTTATCAACAGATAGGAGGATGGGTTCTGGAAAGACAACCAAACTACAGTGTGGTTACTCAAGATAGAATTTAGTACGGCATGAGAAGTAAAAGCAAAGAAAGTGTGGTAGACATGTGTGTGTATTTATAATCCTTTGAGGGGAAAGAAAGTATATGGTGAGGAAAAGGCAGTTGCATTAGTTGGTTCCCAGCTATGGACCACTAATGGTAACATCGAGAAGGCATAGTGGCCTAGTGTTGTCAGAATCTAAGGGGAAGAGGGCGGGGGAGGAAGAGAGGACAGAGGCACTTTGCACATGGCAGTTTTGTGTGCATTGCAGACCAGCAGTTCATAATTTTGGAAGTGTTTCTTTTGGGGACTGCTTTAAAGCATGGGTTTTATTATTTTCATTATTTTATTGTCTTTGCCTCATGATTAAGTCCAACATTAAAAATTCACAGAATTTTAGGTGGTGAAAAGGACTTTAGAAGTTAATACCCCTTCATTTGGTATAACTGGTCCAAAGTCATACAGCTTGGAAGAACTTAGCTCAAATTCAAGATTTTTAATTTTTAGGTCACTTTTGTCACCAACATATACATTGTTTTGCTTAATGGTAATTTATACAGGTAGTTATTATTTAAACTTTTGTTTACTTATTCTGGTTTGTATTTTAAAGTTCTAAAGCAATGTTTTCAAAAGCAAGCCTGACCTAAGGATTGGCTTTCATTAAAATTATAATCCAGGGGCTCCTGGGTGGCTCAGTGGGTTGGGTGTCTGACTTTTTTCTTATGTTTATTTATTTATTTTGAAAGAGAGAGAGAGAGAGAGAGAGAGAGAGAGAGAGAGAGAGAGAGAGCCTGAGTGGAAGAGGGGCAGAAAGAGAGGGAGAGAGAATCCCAGGCAGGTTCTGTGCTGTCAGCTCAGAGCCCTGTGGGGTGCTCGAACTCACACACTGAGATCATGACCTGAGTCAAAATTAAGAGTTGGCTGCTTCACAGGGTAGTGTCTGACTCTTGATTTCAGCTGAGATCTGAAATCGATGATCTCAGGGTTCTGGCATCGAGCCCCGCATCAGGCTCCACGCTGAGAGTGGAGCCTGCTTGGGATTCTCTCTTCCTCTTCTTCTGCCCCTCTCCCCCACTCATGCACTCCATCTCTCTCTCTCTCTCTCAAAAAAAAAATAATAATAAAAATTTAAAATTAAAAAATGTTGGAATCCAGATATGAGGTGATAGTAATTAATATGTCTGTGAATAGAAGAGACCATCTTAGGAAACTGCTTGATTTTCACTTATCCTCCATATGTACATGTATAGGTACATGTATGCATGCATGCATTTGTTTATTTTTAGTAGAAGTCAGGGGATAAGCTAAGCTGTGATAAATGATGCTAATTGACCCAAAGAAATTGAGCCTAGAAACTCTTCACTTCGGAAACTAATTTTGAAAAACTCAAGAGACGAAGGTGAACTTGTTTATAATTTTGATCTTCTCAGCTCTTGTGCCTAACTTTGTAATGCATTTCTGAACAACATGGGATATTCAAAAGAGTTGCTATAAGAAATAGCTTGGGGTACTGAATACTGAATGAAATGTGGGAAACTAGCTGTTTGCCCAGCCTCCCCCACTTATAATGAGAGATTTACCGGGCCTGTGTTAGATGCATACTTGTGCTGGTGGCCTAAAGCTGGGTGTGTCTGAGGACCAGGGGCTCAAATGTGGCTGTGCCAGTTTAGACCAGAGTGTCATCCCCAGGAACTTCCATGGCTGCTATGGCCCTTTTCTAGCCAGAGCAACTGGCCTGGCAACATAGGGGTGAAGACAGTGGTTGTGGAAGAAGGTTTATTGACTGGAGCATGCTTCTTTTTGTCACTGGAGATTTCTTTCAACACATCTTTGTTATCTTAAAAACGTTACTGAATTACTAATTTCTTCCCTATGTATTTCCTGCTTCCTCCATGACTTTTTTATCCCTTATTTATATCCTTATCAGGCGTGATTCCTGAATAAAGTTTGCAATAATTTGCCTAACAACCTGGCCCGTTGAGTCAGAGTGCTATCTAGTATTGACCCATTTTTGCCACTTTAGCTAAACTGACATTTAAATACTTAGGTAATGTATGAGGTCATGAGGTTGGCAGTGATCTGCTTCAGAGAGAGAAAAAGGTTTCTTTGAAGATCTATATAAGAGTCCATTTTTCTTTAAGTTTATTTATTTATTTTGAGAGAGAGAGAGAGAGAGAGCGAGCGCGCGAGCGAGTGGAGGAGGGGCAGAGAGAGAGGCAGAGAGCAAAACCCAAGCAGGCTTCAGGCTCTAAGCTGCCAGTGCAGTGTGGGGCTTGAACTCACGAAACCCGGAGATCATGACCTGAGCTGAAAGCAAGAGAGCGATGCTTAACCTAACCGACTGAGCCACCCAGGCGCCCCTGTGAGTCCATTAAGTGCATGGAGCACTGGGCATGCTATGACTGTGTGCCAGTCTTAGTTTTGTTACTTTCCGGCTCTGAGATTTGGAGTTAATACCTTTCTGCTTAATCCTTAATTTCCTTCTCATTAAAATGGGAATATTACAATGAAGAGTGATTGTAATATCTTCTTTAGTTACTTAGTAAGACAGTTTTTAAAAGTACAATTAGGGATGCCTGGGTGGCTCAGTCAGTTAAGCGTCCGACTTCGGCCCAGGTCATGATCTCACGGCTTGTAGGTTCGAGCCCCGTTTCGGGCTCTGTGCCAACAGCTCAGAGCCTGGAGCCTGCTTCGGATTCTGTATCTCCCTCTCTCTCTGCTCCTCCCCCACTCACACAGTCTCTCAAAAATCAATACACATTAAAAAAAAGAAGAAAGGTAAAATTAATAATGTATATGAAAGTATTTTTATAATTGTAAACTACCATAAAATATAATTTATTTTTGTTGGGAATATGAAGTTTGATAATAAATTATTGTTGAAGGCAAAAATAATATGCTGAACAATGGAAATGAAACCAATAGATGCGTTGCACATTTGCAGTTATACATTGTATATCTGTTTGCATATCTAAGCTTTGGGGAAAGTGGTATGAGAAAGAAGCCAGTACATTTCTTGTGAACAGTGAGTAAATTTCGTATCGTGAATCATAAAATGTACCCTCTCGGATTCATTTTCACCTATATACTTATTTTCTCTCTATATAAGTAAACTCTACTCTGTAATGCTCCCAAACAATATTTGTGTTTTCTCCAGATATGTCAGTAAAGATTGCATGATTATGAACACTTTTACTGAAAAATTTTAAGCAAATGTTTTAAGGACTGCAATCCTATAGAGCAAGTTTATGGAAAGTATAGTTTTTCCTTTGAGTATTTTCATGAAGAAACAAAAAATGCTCTCGTTATCTGAACTGGTGTGCCTGGCTGGCCAGAGCGTGATTCTGATAAGGTTTATATGTCTGTATTTATTCTTCCACTCTACATATCGTTCAACATCTGCTAAGTGTCAATGCTGTGGCAGGTCTTGGATATGCTGGCAAGCAAGCCAGGCATTGTCCTTGCCCTTTGGGAGCAGATGTGACTTTTATGATTATTAAAGGAGTGGTTAAAGATTACTTTTGCAGAGCTTCACATCTAGTGATTCACGGGTAAAGCCTGGAGCTATTTTGTAACTGACCATACCCCTGCCTGTGGCTTGGCAAATCTGAGTTCAGACTGTCTCCAACAATTTGCCGGTCCACTTTAGAAGCTGCCTGGGAGAATCCATTGTGTCAGCAATCTTTCCATATCCTTGAGTCTACACACAAAAAGCTAGAAGCCTACCAAAAAAGCATTATGCAAAAATTTGCTGCAATGATAATAGAATTCTATCAAGTGGAATTTCCCAGAAGTTGAGTAATAGGAAGTGTAAACAGGTGTAAACAGGTTGGACAGAGAAGCGAGCACAGTTGTCTTTCTAGAGGCTCACCACCACTTATTCTCCCTCTGGGAACATGAGCAGGAAGACTGGGGGGCGGCCTCCCGGAGGCTGTGTGTAAATGCACATTCACAATGTGAACATTCCGA
Organism: Herpailurus yagouaroundi; assembly: GCF_014898765.1. Classification (NCBI taxonomy): domain Eukaryota; kingdom Metazoa; phylum Chordata; class Mammalia; order Carnivora; family Felidae; genus Herpailurus; species Herpailurus yagouaroundi. The sequence goes on along the minus strand of NW_024412394.1, from coordinate 84,789,935 downwards.
TGCAGAGGTCCTGGCTGTTTGGCTGCAGATTCATAGTTGCTGCGACCTACAGCTGTTTATCGACTGCCTCTGTTGTCTCTGATCAGCCTTCTGTCTGCTGCGGCTTCAGTGAAGCTCATTGTCGCAAGTGGTGGGCGACCCGTAGGAAGAGAGGCCAGAGGCTGGCCACGAGTCCTGGCAAGCGAGAGTGGGCTAGATAATCCCTAGACTGCCCCCGCACCTGCCTCCCGGAAGCAGCAAATTCAATACCCGGTGCTTTAGTCTTCCATTTTGGAGGGGGCAACAGTATTGTCATTGAAATACACCTATTGCCCTACAGGAAATGGGGATTTTAAACCTCTGTATTAAAAAAGGCCTAAACGACCTGCAATGTGTGAATGAAGGAGAGAAGCAAATTTGGAGATGTGTGCATTGTTCTAAGAAAAGAAAAAAAAATCCCTGAATTCCATAGACTGGAGCTTCAGAAATTAAAATGTAGAAAACTTATGTTATTTTTTACTTTTTAAGACTTTATTTTATTTTATTTTTTTAATGTTTATTTATTTTTGAGAGAGAGAGACACACACAGTGTGAATGGGGGAGGGATAGAGAGAGGGAGACACAGAATCTGAAGCAGGCTCCATGCCCCGAGCTGTCAACATAGAGCCCGATGCGGGGCCCCAACCCACGAGACATGAGACCATGACCTGAGCCCAAGTTGGCCACTTAACCGACTGAGCCACCCAGGCGCCCCAAGACTTTATTTTTTGAAGTAATCTCTACACTTAACATGGGGCTCAAACTCACAACCCCGAGATCAAGAGTCCCATGCTCCACTGTCTGAACCAGCCAGGTGCCCCACATTTAGAAAAATTAATTTAGTTGAGTCACATTTTGTGCCCATTTTATATTTAAGCAAGGGACACTGAAATGCTGATCTCCAGGCATAAAATATATAGCATAATGTTTAAGATCACAGACTTTGGAACTGACTGTACTTGAGTATGAATAATGGTTCCAATGTTTTCTTGCTACTGGACCTAACCATGTTCCTTCAGGTTTCCACACTGTATCTGTGAAATAGGGTAATACAAATACCTACCTATCCTGGATTTTTTTTTTTTTTCAATATTGAGTTAAAGTGCTTCAAAGAGTGTGTGACACATTAATAAAATTCATTCTCTTTAGCTTTTGTTATCATGTCCTTATGTTTGGGCTAAATGAATCCAAGTTTGCATAATATCCTATCCCAAGCTGATATCTTTAAAAATCTTTAACTCCATTATCTTCTCCTTTAAAGTAAAACCAGCAAACGGTAGATGTCTGAAACAACTCCGTATGCTGATTAACAAAGGCCACAGCAAACATTCTAAGGAACATCATTCAATGTTTATGAAAACAAGTGGGAAATTTATACTGATTCCTAAGGAATCAGACTCTTAGGATGAATGACTAAAAACAAAATCAAAAACCAAAATAAAAACAACCCCCCAAAACTACATCTGTACAGTGTGAGTATCAGAAGCTGTACATTTTAGGTGTGTATACCTCAGACATCTTTAGAAAATGCATTTAACATTTCTTATCCAGGTTGGAGAAGGTGGGAAATTTGGGGCACTCATAAAACTGCTTCCAGCCTGGACAGATTCAATCACAGATAAAATACAAAAGCTCTAATTTGGGAAAAAGATTGAGATGGGCATTGACCAGAAAGTTGAGGAGTGAAATTTCTATCACTTCCAGAAGCATCCATCCCAGTGACACTGTTGTCCAATCTAGAAGGAGTATTCAGGTTTAGGAATGAGATAATAAGAATTTGCAGAAGATAATGAGATACCTCCTCAGTTCCTAAAGAATGTTGTTTCTCTGAAGTCTGTAGAAGGAGAAAAGGGTATCTGTATTGTGCCATTTGCATTTGACACATGCTGAGTAAATGAATTACTGGCATTTAGAACTTCTGTTTCCCTATGAATTCTAGATGACTGTTTTGTTTTCCTTTTGAAGGTTGCTGTTGATATTTAATCTTACTTAGCTCAGGTAGTTTCAAATCCATTTAATCCCCAAGACTTTTTCAAGCCACTGTCAACAGGGAAAAGCCATTTTAGAATCCTGGCATATGACTCAGGGTCTGGCTAAACTTTTAACGATTGTTAGCTTGCTTACAGAATTGCTCTGTGGCCATTGTGGTCATTGCGGAGGAAAGCATCTCTCAACTTCAACAAGGATTTTATGTGCCACTCAAGCTTCAGATCTTTTGTACTCTCACTTTCTTACTATACTCCCTCTAGCTTTAATTGAAATAAGTCTCCCTTTTCCTTGAGTTCTACTAATGAAAATGTTTGCTCTCCAGATACAATTAAAAATTCCTGTCAACTTTCTTATCAGAGAAGCTCTTTGCACTGCAGGTTTGAATCTCGCAGATATAATACTTTTATAATATTCAATTTATCATAATAATGCAATTTTGTTCCCTGACTGGATGTTCCTACTAACATAGGTTTTTGTGATTGTGGTGGCAGAAGGTGTTTTCATACTCTCCTCTCCATTTAAAATGTAGGTTTCTTAAGATGTCATTTTGATGGAACATTTGCCCAAATTCATAGTCTTAATAAAAAGGAGCACAAAAACAACAAAACAAACTCTTATAGCATATATAAACTGAAATATGGAACTATTCCAAAAAGGGGATGCACACTGGACTGCTTGTTCTGTGCTCTAGAATCATGACCCGGTTATTATTTGGAAGGCAGACTGGTTCTTATATATGTCACAACAAATGCCCAAAGGATATCAAGTTGGAACAAGATTGACAATGATGGACCTATGTGTGGATTGAAAATACTATGTAATAGACAGTATACTTAAGTATAATATACATAGGAACAGGAGTGCCTGGCTGGCTTATTCGATAGAGTATGTGACTGTTGATCTCAGGGTCTTGAGTTCAAGTCCCGTGTTGGATGTAGAGCCTACTTAAAAAAACAAAATGCATTTATTTATTTTGACCCAGAGAGAAAGTGCAAGTGGGGGAATGTGGGAGAAGAGGACAAAGCAAGAATCCCAAGCAGGCTCCTCACTGACAGCACCGATCTTGTTATGGAGCTTGAACCCACAAACCATGAGATCATGACTTAATCCAAAGTCAGACGCTCAAGCGATTGAACCATCCAGGTGTCCTATATGAACTATACATTCTAACCAGTGTGGTTCAGACTGACTTCTAGTCTTTTTGGATGAGGAAATTGAAAAAATCCATAAACCAGGGAATTTTAGGGCAGAAATATCCAGAAGGACCAAGGTGCTCTGACTCCTTGCTCTCAAGGCTTGGTTTCTTAGATTCTGTAAAGGAGATTTCTGGCTCATTCTTATCAGGAATGCAGATCCCAGGTGAGGACTGGGAATTCTTTCTAGGGCTGTTGTTCACTCCTTTAGCTTGGGTACAGGAATCTATAGGCTAGTGCTCTGGATTTCCCACAGTTCCCACGCTGTTCACCTAAGTATCCATTTAAGATCTATCTTTCCAGGTCTCTCAGTTTGCTTACAGTTTGGAATCAGGATACCAGTAGTTGGACGGCACTTTATCGACCTCCATCACTCATTCATAATTGCATCACAAACTTACCCAGTTGCCAGCACATTTTAGAAAAGCATAGGGGAACCCTGGTCGGCTCAGTCAGAGAATGTGACTCTTGATCTCGGGGTTGTGAGTTTGAGCCCCACGAGATAGAGGTAGAGATAGCTCTAAAAACAAACTAAAGATTTGTAGAGATAACTAAAAAACAAAACAGAAAACAAAACAAAACAAAACTTAAAAAGGGAAGAAAAGCATGTAATGTTAAGAGTATCTCATGTTGCTTCAAATGTGGTCAGATAAAGGGTAGAGGAGAAAGGAAGGCAGGATGTCTTACCAGCAGTTACTTATTCAGATGCCATGCCTTGAAAATAGGAGGTTTCCTTTGAGGTGGAGACTTGTTGGTGACACCCCCAGTAATTGTTGGAATTAGAGCTACATCAGGCATTGTCTTTTTTTTTTTAAGTTTATTTTTTATAAAGAGCCACATACTCTTTATACATATTTTTTATAAAAAGCCAGCCAGACGCCCCTCAAGCATTGTCTTTTATGTGGACAATGAGAAAAAGGATATATCTATTCTGTCCATTATGGCAATAGACTTGAACTTTATATGACAGCTTGTTGAATGTAACATCCTTATGAGCTTGTTAAATAGTGATACCAGTCTAAATTATTAGCACATTCTCTTTGGCAATATCTTGTTGGGACAGACAGCACTGATTTGTGCATTCATATGATTGACTATGATCTCTGTTAGAGGTGCTGGGGAGCTAGTGGCTTGTTCATTCAATACAATGTGTATGGCAGAGCTTGTCTCGTTTCAGATAAGTTCACCCAGTATTTAATGATTGTCCATTTTTGTGCCAGGCGGTGTGTTTAGCACAGAGAGTAAAGAGATGAAAAAGTTGACCAAGTCCCTGCACTCAAGGACTTCACAGACTAGTTGGAGGATCTAGAAATAACTAAGTTATAATGCAGAGTGGGAGGTACAATGAGAGAGTACTATCTGGGATGTGGGGAAAAGACAGTCACTCACTGCTGGGGTGATTAATTAGGCTTTTCTGGATCAGAAGGCCATCGATGAATCGCAAATGCTCAAGCATGGCCATACAATGCTCATGGAAAACTGAGGAAATAGTGGTGATGATGGTAAATGCTTTAAGTGTATTCCCAAAAACAACAACAACAACAACAAAACCCAAGTTCAGGTTTTAGCATTTGCCAAATCCCCTTGGTAAATGCTACCACTGTGAATGGTTTCAAATTACCAGTGTGGCATCACTGAACACAGAGTCGGGAATGATGAGTGGTGGCACAGCATTATATAGCCATACAAATACAAGAGAAGTTTCCGCCATACAAATACAAGTGAAGTAAATAGCTTCGAGAATATAGAGGTAATATAGTAATTGTATAATGTAGTAAAATATTTAGGAAGTAAGGAGTTTTGAGTTAATACCTCTGTTTTAAATGTAATTTATTCAGCTCTAAGTTTATATAATTTAGTTTTTAAAAATGGCTGTTAACAACTGGCTCACAAAATTGTTGGAGATGTTAACAGTTGATGGTTAGCAGCTGGTATGGGTTGGCTCTGGCATACCACTCAATGCTATTTATAATCTTGGATATGGGTGTGATGGGTACAGTGAGTGAATCCTCTTAAATTATGAGGCTTTTCTATAACACTGTCCCAATAAAGCAGAATTTAGTGTGAGAAATACAAGTTCATATTGAAACCCATTATTGAGGATTTAGTTTCCAACAGTTTAGGTTCATAGATAGTCAGTGCTCAGCCTAGAAGGCTTTGGGAGCATCCACATTGGAGTTCACAGGAAAAGTTCTAAGAACTATGTCCTCCTGCTCAATTGAAGTTTTCTCACCGCACAGGGTGAACATCTTTGGTCGTAAATGTCGGTGTGAGTAGTCACTCTCCTTAGAGCCCTGCTAAAGTATACTTAAAGAGTAAGTTTTTAAATGCCTTTGAATTATGTACATTTTCATGCTAAGCACTATCTTTTCCAGAACATGACACAGTAGGTAGTGGGTTTCCAACCAATATAGCTTTAAAATTATTTTATAATCCTTATAATAGCATATCACTGTGGCCCACAAGAGCACCCAACATTTATTTAAAAATGTTTGAAGAGTAGTTGAAAAAAAAAATTAAAAAAAATAAAGTATGAAAAATGGGGCGCCTGGGTGGCGCAGTCGGTTAAGCGTCCGACTTCAGCCAGGTCACGATCTCGCGGTCCGTGAGTTCGAGCCCCGCGTCAGGCTCTGGGCTGATGGCTCAGAGCCTGGAGCCTGTTTCCGATTCTGTGTCTCCCTCTCTCTCTGCCCCTCCCCCATTCATGCTCTGTCTCTCTCTGTCCCAAAAATAAATAAATGTTGAAAAAAAATTAAAAAAAAAATGTTTGAAGAGTAAACATGCTAGTGAAAGTGAATGGATTTACATCCTGGTGTGCTATACATTGCTGCTTTGATGGAGTATTTTGGATGTCTATGAAATTAAGATCTACAAAATATACATTTTTTTATACACGGCATATAGTTCTTTATTTCAGTTCTTGATTTAATGATCTTTTATTATTTTCCACTGAATTATCAATTGTTTGCCAAAGTTACTTCTGATTATTTTACTTATCTAAAATTCTTTATTTTTAAATCTCTCTCAGTGTCACAAAAAAGTGGAATGTTGTTTTAACACATGCTCTTACAGTGTTTATTTCCATAAGACAAGAATATTTTATGTTCTAAAAAATGTCATGTAAGTTAATACTGCAGTGCTAAATGAAAATTCCTGTGTCTTGTATGCTTTTGTTAGGCTCTGCCCACTGAAAAGATAGTGTCTAAAAGTAAGATATTCACACTTTGGAGTATATTGTAAGATATTTTGTGAAATTGGCAGATTGTGTATATGTTGTATATGTATGTTTTGTTTTGTTCCTTTTGGTAGGAAGGTGTGTGTGTGTGTGTGTGTGTGTGTGTGTGTGTGTGTGTGTGAATTTAGTTTAGTAATATAATGACAGAGTGCTGAAAGGATCCAAGTGTTATTTTGGCAAAATGGATTTCTCTCTGTATGACTTTTCTCTGCATATCTTACATAAAAATTTTCATCTCATATTTGGAAAAAACTTTCCTCCCTCACATAAGAACAATTTCAAGAATTTGGGAACATTCCAAACCTTATGATTTAAAACTAGATTTCATAAAAATGTTTCCTTGTTTGTTCAAAACAAAATACAGATTTTAATCCTTCTTAGTTAGTGGTCTCTTCTTAGTGGTCTCTCTTCCTGGAAGAAACCAAGTGGGAGAAGACATAGAGACAAATATTACTTAGTATTAATAAAGGTGTAGTACTAAATTGGCTAGAAGTTTTGTTTTTCTGCACTTAAACGTGGTTATAGGAAAGAGGCATATGTTAATATAAACTCTTAGGGATTTACTTTATACATCAATTTCTACCATGTGTCGGGGATCAGTAGATGTTAAACTCAGTCTCTCACTTTTATGCCTATAATACTATAGCAATTAGTTGATATTCAAGAATGATGGCTGAATTAGCTAAGCACATTCAAAGATTTAATTGTTAGGTATACTGTAGTAATTCATAAGGCTGGAAAGCTTATCAGTATTGGACACAGTGATCGAAACAGAAGTACCTCCCTTAATGCCCCATTGCTAAGGTAATTAAATGATTCTATTTTCCAGGACAAACCATTTTAGAGCATTTGTTTTTAACAGACAACTTGTACATAGTGTTATTTTCTGTCACAACACTGTTGCTCATCAGGGTCTGATAAAGATCGGTAATTCATTTCTCACTGTCTTAGCCACTTTGTTGAAGCCTAATGATGTAACACAACAATGTGTGGGCATTAGAATTTTACCTGATACTGGTGTCAGACACTGAAGCCATTTGTGTTATTTCTCTGGAGTGTTTACATGTTTTTTTTTAAACAAAAAATGTTTTTTAATGTTTATTTATTTTTGAGAGAGAGCAGGAGACAGAGTGTGAGCAGGCGAGGGGCAGAGAGAGAGGGAGACACAGAATCTGAAGCAGGCTCTAGGCTCTGAGCTGTCAGCACAGAGCCCGATGCGGGGCTCGAACTCACCACCTGTGAGAGATCATGACCTGAGCCAAAGTCGGATGCTTAACCAACTGAGCCACCCAGGTGCCCCTACATGTCTTTTCTAGACTGTCATTTCAAGGGCAAAAAAAAAAAAAAAAAAAAAAGAATCCTTCTTTAATGTTTTAGGGTTCCTTAGCCTATTGTGACATTAACTTTCAAAAGTATTATTTTACTGGGTCTAGCACTGGACCAGGTACTTTGTAAGCATCAATTCAGTATTTTCAAACTGCATGCAACCACCCATTTAGTGGGTATGGAATTCAGTTCAGTAGGTAGCAGCCAACTTAAAAAAAAATGAAATAGAGAATATAACAACGATAATAAAAATAGGTACGCATCCCACGGAGGAGGTATTATTTCATGAAATTTTGGTTTTAATTAAATAGATTTATATATTTTTGTCTATGTGTATTCAGTCACAGCATGAAATGAATTTCTCACTTGGGTTTGACCAAACCAGCAGGAAAGCACCAGTTTTTCATATAATGCTCACAGCCATCATGTGATGTAGTGTAAGGTCTGTGCTGTGCACAAAGTCACACAGTTTATAAACTCCAAGATTAATCTTTGACCATTATGTTGTGGCACATTGGTGTGCTTTACAGAATATAGGGTTTGCCTAATTTGGTGAATGAGTGATTTAATTTAGCTGAGTCTATTTCCTTATCCTCAGTTTGGAGATAATGCCATTACTACTCTAACTATTTAGAGAGTTACAAGGATCAAATAAGGTAATTTATGTGAATGTGCTTTTCCACCTTGAAAGATCTACACAAATGAAAGTTATAATGACTTACTTTTGCCTCTTAAAATATGAATTGGCTACCAGATTTGACTAAATATGATTGTATTAAGTACCTTTTAAAGTATATTTCAGGGGGTGCCTGGCTGGCTCAGTTGGAAGATCATGCAACTCTTAATCTTGGGGTTGTGAGTTCGAACCCCATGTTGGATGTAATTATTAAAAAAAGTATTTTTCAAACTCAAAAGTTTATAATTCAGTGTTTCAGGAGTACCAACTCCGGTTGGGTACTTTTATAGCTTTTGTGGTGAATGAAGGAGCTATAATTTTTATTTATATTTATTTTTCCTAGTTTGATGTTACACTTGACAAAACAACAGAAGGCAAATGTACTTTGGATAAACCTATACAAACTCATTATTCACATTTGTCTCCAAGTAAACCTGCATCTTGATTTTATTTTTATTTATTTATTTATTATTTATTTCTTTATTTATTTAAATGTTGATTTATGTTTGAGAGGGAGACACACACACACACACACACACACACAGTGTGAGCAGGAGAGGAGTAGAGAGAGAGAGAGAAAGGGACGCACAGAATTCGAAGCAGGCTTCAGGCTCTGAGCTGTCAGCACAGAGCCCGATGCTGGGCTCCAATTCACGAACTGTGAGCTCATGACCTGAGCTGAAGTCAGACACTTGACCACCTGAGCCACCCAGGCGCCCCACCTGCATCTTGATTTTAAAAGAAAACACTACGTTAAGTAAAATTTAATTAAAAAGAAATACCAATGGTGATACTCAATGGAACATCTAAAAAGTTCTGAATAAAAAGATACCCAAGTCTTAAACAACAACTAAGGAACAAAAAAGCAAACTCATAACCTCTGATGGTACAATTTGTGAGTGCAGGTATTTCATCAAATAAAAGCTAGTAAAATAACTTGCTGTCTGTCTTTTGTCTCTCTGTCATTCTTTCTTTCTCTCCGTTCTCTGTCTTTCTATGTGGCCATCTAGCCAAACTTCTTAAGATAGATGTTTTTATTCCGTATTTATTCTCTGGCCTAATTCCAGCATATAATGATAAGAATATATGCATTTTGCATTTTGTATGTCAGAATGGCATAACCTCATAATTCGGCATACATCCTGAAACCTTTGAGTTATGAACATTACCATAATTAAACATTTAGAGGAATAGGCAGTTATCTGGACAGAGGAGCATTGATGCCTCTCCTCCCCAGCAGCCCTTTAATATAGTCCTAGTAAAAGCAGAGGAGGATATTGGGATGCAAATTAGGTAGAGGAAGGCTCTTTGCCAAGTGTTGTTTATTGAACAGAGTAAATGTCTCCCCCGTGGGGTGGGGGAGCTGGTTAGTTTAAGTGGGCAGGGAGAGCAACGATTCTTCCAAGGGCTGAGGTTTCTCAAGGAAGTGCCCCAAATGTAGATTTCCTGGACCCTGCTGGGAGGAGCGGGCAAGGCCTACCCCATCCAGGAGCCCAGGTGGAGAAAATGACCTGTTTCGAAATCGAGAATTGACCACAGATTATAAGTTAGGCTCCTTGAAATGAAAGTGAGGCCGTGATTTATTTATTTTTTTTAACAACTTGACAGAAAGCAAGTTTTAAGGAAATAAGATGACTGTAGTTTCAGGGGATTTATTTAGGGTTCCTAAGAGAACTAATTGTTTGCCTTTTTCACACTTCAGCTATGAACAGGATGCTAATAGCAAAGCATCCCTACCTATTCATGAGAAAAATTCTCTAGGGGAGTTATGTTAGTCAACATGTTAAAAACACTTACTATTAGAAAAAATACTTTAGAGTATAAAAACATATTCTTTTAAAGTGTTCTGCAGTTCAGATTTTAAAATAATTCACAGTATGACCTTACCCCACCTTCAGTTAATGAGATTTTACTGTTTATGTGTTAGCTACATCTAATAGGGAAAAAGAAATAGTAATAAGTGATAATCACATAAACTTTAGATCTAAACTAAGAGAACGGGGATCATCAAAATATGGATGAGTAAAAACTGGGAGAGAATGTATAAGGGTGTTGGAGTAAGAAATAAAGGAGGGGAAGTGGGAAGAATTGAGTCAAAACCAAAACGAGAAAGCTGAGGTATTTAAATATGTAACTCATTTTGATGTTTATTTGATTAAGTGTAAAATTTTACATGTACTCATTTCAAAGCAAGATAAAAATCTCAAGTATTTAGGGGAGCCTGGGTGGCATAGTCAGTGAAGTGTCTGACTTACGTTCAGGTCACGATCTTCTCCGTCAGGCTCTGTGTTGATAGCACAGAATCTGCTTGGGATTCTCTCTCTCTCTCTCTCTCTCTCTCTCTCTCTCTCTCTCTTTCTGCCTCTCTCTCTCTCTCTGTCCCTTCGCCACTTGCTCTTTCTGTCTCTCAAAATAAATAAATGAACTTAAAAATAAAAAAAAACAACAAATCCTAAGTATTTAGAGCAGTTTTACTTCTGTCTAGTTGGTGCTAAAAGTATTATTATTTTTGGTATATAGCCAGGGATAATTAAATAAAAAAATATTTAGAGTGGTGTGTATTTTAATGTTACTTATTTCCTTCATTACCTGGGATCTTGAAACTATTAATATTAAGATTAGTTTTCTGCTATTGACTGACTGGCATGTTTATTCTGTCCCTCTGAAAATTTACTTAACTGCTGGGAGTATAGAGCAAAGCCTTCTCCAATTTTGACAATTGATACAAGGCAATTTTATAAGTGATTAATCACATGCTATTTATATGTGGGAGAGTTATGGCATAGAGTTATATTGTTATCCTTTTTGGCTCTTACCCCTTTTAGCTTATAAATAACCTAATGTTTGTTACCCATGGTGTTTTACTGATTCCACAGCCACCTTGGCCTTCCTTAGTTTACTACGATGCCAAGCACTACTTTGAGTAAAACTTTGAGTAAAATACTTTGAGTAACATTTTTCCAAGGGAAACTGTGGTCTTCTTTGTTTATAAAGAATTTTATGATAAAATAAGAACAATTCCACAAAGAGAGAGAGAGAGAGAGAAACCAAAAAACCAGACTCTTAACTGTAGAGAAGGAGCTGATGGTTGCCAGAGGGGAGGCGGTTGGGGGATTAAAGAGTACACTTATCATGATGAAAAAAAGAACAATTCCACAAGTCACACCTAAAAATGTCACCTTACATCGTATAGAAGCAGTTAAGGTTGCTTTATACATTATTTGTCTATTTAGAAGATAATGAATTTCAAAGGATAGCAATAATTTTAAGGGCTGTATATATTATTATTAATGGTCAAGCTGAAGGAAGTTCTATTATTTCCAGGTTTGCTGTCTTTCTGATCCTCTAGTACCAGACCATGTAAGCATTAAATCTGGATCTGGTCTTACATCCTAAGATCCAAAACTAAAGTTCTAGCATGTCATTCTGCTTTAATATTTTACATTAAAAACAATTATTTACTAAATACTAACTATATGTACAACATTTAGCTAGAAACTGTAAGGCTGTAAAATATGTGATAAATTCTTTAATAAATAACAATCATAGGTAGAATTTCCTAATTAATATCCTCTGTTTTCAACTTTACTCCCAGATAAGGTTTTAGGACCAGACCCTTCTCTGTCTGTCCTACTTTTCTACCTCAAGGTTTAGGAAAATGTTTTTTTCCAACTGTCCCATTGCTGGACTGTAAGGTGAGGCTTCTTCATTAGGCCTGCTTTTTCTTCCAAGGTTTTGGAGGACATTTTCTTTTCTTTTCTTTTTTTTTTTTTTTGGAGGACATTTTCAATGAATCTTTAAAAATACGTTGAGCACATTTACTATGGCATGCTTTAGGGACTGAGGACATGATCCTTTTCAGCGTGAACCTTCTATTATGGTCCTTACAGTCTAGGGAAGACAGATGTTAAACAGATACTTTTAAAGAAGTAATCCTAAATTTGTAAAGTACCCTAAAGGAGTTAGTAGAGTGTCTCAGGAAGATTGTCTTTGCCTTGCAGTTACTGAGAATGAAAGAGTGAACAGGAATTTTTTTTTTTGTTCACCTACGTTTGTTTGTTTGTTTACTTATTTATTTATTTATTTATTTATAGCATGAATGGGGGAGGGGCAGAGAGAGAGGGAAAGAGAGTCCCAAGCAGACCCCTCACTCAGTGCAGAGCCCCATGTGGGGCTCCGCACCACAAACCGCGAGATCATGACCTGAGCGGAAACCAAGAGTCTGACGCCCAACTGACTGCACCACCCAGGTGTCCCAGGAATTCTTGATGTGAAGGAAGATGAGCAGAAGAGTCTAGGTGAAGAGCACAGCTTGCGTGGGGACAAGAGAGAATGTGGTGTATTTTAGCAACTAACAGTAGCCCACCATTCTTGGAGAGGGCACTGTGAAGAGGAGCTTGACTATAAATGATTGTGGGGAGTTTTTTATAGAGAAAGAGTGGAACAAAAGTCTGAAAAGGTCATGATCAGATTTTCATTTTATAAGGATCACTCTCAGCATCGTGCAAACAGTGGTTTGGAGGGAGTCATCTGGATTTTGGTGAGAGTAGTTAGGAAGACATCTTGTTTTTTTTAATATTAATTTTTTTGGGGAGTGGGAGAGAGAGCGCAGGAGCTGGGGAGGGGCAGAGAGAGGGAGATGGGGGTCCGAAGTGGGCTCCGTGCTGATAACAGATGCAGGCTCGAACCCACAAACGGTGAGGTCATGACCTGAGCTGAATGAAGTTGGATGCTTAACCGACTGAGCCACCCAGGCGCCCCAAGGAGGACATCTTTCTAATCTAAGTGAGGGATGATAGCCTGTGGAGGGTAAGGTGGGAGAGAAGTGGACGGAGATGTAGGAGATGTAGTTTAAAAGTAGACATGATGGGGCTTGCTGATGGAGTAGTGAGAGGTGCTGCTTGAGCACCCAGTTTGAACTGTAACGTTTACCAAGCTGGAGAATGTTCCAGTTGGGTCTTTTGGGCCTTTGCCGCCCTGAAAATTTAAAAACAAATCTGCATGTTACCTTTCCCCTGCATAATTGTGTTTTACGCATAATGACTGAATATTCTTATTTTTCAGTTATGGTTGAAGGTACCTGTGTAAGGATTTGTACGTGTGTATCTGTTGAAAACTTTGTTAATTCCCCATTTCAGTTCCAAACAACAGGGTCCTTACCCTCTGGCACCTTTCCATATTGGCTCTTTCTCTCCTTTATGCCTTAGCTTCCTTGAGTGATAAGCTTTATTATCTTTGAACTTCTTTTCCTGTTAACTCTCTCTTCTTCAGATTATATAAAAATACATGTATATGTATATGTGTTCATCCACCCATCCCCTCATGCAGTTTCTTTTAGATTGCACTGAACTGGTATGTAATAAAATATGGAAGAAGAAGGGAAGTAAAAAAAATTTTTTTTAGTGGGTTGCCTTAGAAAATGGACACGCAGAAAGTTGAGAACTGAGAATCTTTTTTTTGTGGCGAGGGGCGGGGGGAGCGATTCAGGATAGCAAAGATTCTACCATTGTGTGGCTTACTAAAGTCAGAAAAATAGGAACTCTACTATTATTTTTCCCCACATACTTTTGGGGCATTATGACACTTTTAATGTGAATTGTAAAATGTAGGAGGTATACTCTAATTCCCTTTCACACACATAAATCAAGTCGCAGGCTCTTTGGGAAATGTTTACTAGAAATCGTCGTGGGCAGATTTTAAAATGCTTTTGGATTGCATGACGGCATGGTGCCACTTCGATTGAAGGCTTGTAATATTTTATTTTCTTTCCCAAAGAGTCAAGATAAATCCTGTAAACCTTTTTTCTCGTTTTGTTGTTTCTGTTGTACCATTGTGTTTGGCTCTAACCTTTTACCCTGGGGAAACAAAAGTGTTTTCTTACTCTGGGGCTCCCACTGAGTGCTCAGCTGTTGGGCACCAGTTTCAAAGTTGTTTCTTTTTTTTTTTTTTCAACGTTTATTTATTTTTGGGACAGAGAGAGACAGAGCATGAACGGGGGAGGGGCAGAGAGAGAGGGAGACACAGAATCGGAAACAGGCTCCAGGCTCTGAGCCCTCAGCCCAGAGCCCGACGCGGGGCTCGAACTCACGGACCGCGAGATCATGACCTGGATGAAGTTGGACGCTTAACCGACTGCGCCACCCAGGCGCCCCCTCAAAGTTGTTTCTTATTTACACACTGTAATTCTGGCTGATCAGAAAACTTCCTAAGTCCTATCTGAACTATCTGAAATATAATATACCAGTTTTAAGGGATATATTTTGACAGGAAATCTTTGTCAAAACTTACCATATTGTAGCTTATTTTTTTAAATATGAAATCTAATTTAAACTATTATGTCCTTTTTAAAAAAATGGTTACAGTGAACTTCAACATAAAGCCTCAAGCAAATTCATCAAATAGCAGGTTCCAGTAACCACTCTCTATTCGTTCACCATTGATAGTAGCAACAAATGTGTTAAGCCACTAATGTATGCTGTATGCTGGGCATTAGGTACTGTATAGACTTTGACCTCCAGCAGCTTCAGTCTGTTGAGAGAAATGGACATGTTGATAAATGTTACAACTCACTTAGCATGAAGTGCTAAAAGACAGGTGGGGGCGGGTGGGGGTGGGGACTGGCTGTACCTGGAAAAGTTGGGAAAAGCATCATAGATGAAGTTAAGTCTTACCTTTGGAGTTTCCAGATGAAGAGCAGTGGAGTGGCTTAAATATTTACAGTGTAACGGTGTGATAAATTCGATCATAATGTTAGGTTTTGGTATTGTGGGAACACACTGAAGAGGTATATTATTCATTCATTTAGAGGTGGGTGGATGGAGTTTAACTAGGATGGAATTCACCTAGGAAGGGTTGGTTGCTCTAAGGATGTGCAGGAATTAGGGCAAAGGGAGAGCCAAAGGGGTTATTTATTTTAAAAAATTATTATTAAATTTTTTGTAATGTTTAGTTTTGAGAGAGCAAGTGAGAGAGAGAGCGCGAGGGAGCACATGGGAGCAGGGAGGGGGGTAGAGAGAGGGAGACAGAGGATCCAAAGTGAGCTCCACACTGACAGCGGAGAGCCTGATGTGGGGCTCGAACTCACTAACCACGAGATCATGACCTTAACTGAAGTCAGGCACTTAACCAATGAGCCACCCAGGTGGATGGACTATGAAACCCTTGAGTCTTGGGCCAGGGAGCATTGACTTTATCCTGGGGGCAACCGGAAGACATGAAAGGATTTGAGGTAGGGGAGTGATCTGATTTTCACAGTTAGAAGATTATGTTAAATTCATTAAAAAAAAAATGAGGAACATTGGTGAATCAATTCCCAGGGGAGGCTTTACCCCCTAGCTCTCTTCCTGCTTTAATGCTTGGGCTATTAAGTTACCGTGCAGCCTTTGCTTTTAGCGTCCTGTGCTTGCTGTAATTTTTGCTACCCTTTCCTTGCTGCTACCCACCATTCTCTTTTGCATCCATCATGTTCGTGGTACATAGTGGTCCAGGCAGGATCGTGCAGGGTGACTGAAAAAGTAACAAGGGGGGAAAAATCATGTATTAATGTAAGTCTAGTGTTTATTTTGGTGGTAGATTTTGGTGTTCACAGGAGTACTTGAGTCTGTTTAAATTGACCTGACGTTCTCATCACACTTTTCCAGCTTGGGAAATTACCACAGGTAAAATAATTGGAAATTATTGGTATAACCCAAGCTACATTACAGCTGCCAAGTGTGGATACATGGGAGCCAGGCTGCTTTTGTATGCTTCCTCATAAACATTCTTTCCTCATTCTTTATCAGCACATAATCTTGAGACACAAAAAGCCTTTGTGTCCCACTGGGAATGTGAGAAAATCAAACCTATATATTGGTTTTGTTCCTGGTTAGGAGCCACTAACATTTCTATATTAACCACCCAGGTTTTGAATGGAGATAAATGTTTTCAGCAAGATGTGTCCTACATTTATTTTCCTCAAGATATCACCATTCCAGTACAAGATATCTTAAAGACAGACTATAAATGTCTGTTTTTAATCCACCTGATGCTGTGATTTGTGGGTACTTGTTAGAAATGGAAATTTAATGGAGCTTAGTCTAATAGTTAAGCACTTATATAGCACTTCCCATGCGCCAGTCTCTTTATGCAAATGAACACATTTAATTTTCACAATCAACCAAGGTAGGTGTTATTGTTATGCACTTTCGCAGACTGAATTGTGTGCCTCCCCACCAGATTCCTATGTTGAAGCCCTAATCCTCAATGTGACTGTATTTGGAGACAGAACCTTTAAAGAGGCAATTAAGTTTAAATGTGATCTTCTGGGTGGGGCCCTAATCCAACAGTACCAGCGTCCTTATAAGAAGAGACACTGCCAGGATTCATGCACACACACAAAAGGCCCTGGGAGGACATAGGGGAGGAGTCAGCCCTCTGCCATTTGAGGAGAGAAGTCTCAGGAGAACCTTGCCATCACCTTGATCTTGGACTTCAAGTCTTTGGAATTGCAAGAAAATAAATTTGTTCTTTAAGCTACCTAGTCTGTGTGTAAGGCAGCCCTAACAGACTAATACATGCAAATTTTGCACACAGAGGGTTGGAGGCACGGAGAGTTTAAGCCCCTGGCTCAAGGTCACACAACAAAAACAAATGACACAGTCAAGGTTCATACTTGGGAAGTGTGATTATGTAATCATTGTGGTTAACCACTAGGCTATACTGGATCTCATGAAGATAGAGCATCTCAATACCTGGGCCTAGGTAGTGTGACTGCATACCGCCTGTGGCATTTCCCCTTCCCTCCTGTCCTGCACCCACCCCTCTTCCTTCTGGTGCACAGCATTCAAGGACTGTTCACTTTGGGCTATACGGTGTAGGAACGATACATCTGCAGAATCCCTTACACTTACCACGGCTGGTAATTTGCTGTGTGTGGCTCCAGCAATTTCATGGTTCAGAATGAACAGGGTCAGCAAACACTGTTAAGATTTTTCTTGTCATGCATTAACTTTTCAAATAATAGCAAAACTCACCTTTGTTCTTTTCCCAGCATTAGTCCCATTATTTCTGTCAAAGGCTGCTTTTGTAGTATTTCCCTGACTGGTGTCTTTTGGTGAGGAATTTCCGGGGAAGGAAAGGAACAGGGAAATGGAGAGAAAAAAAAAGAAAAGGTTTTAGAATGAAAGTGACTGTTAATGCCCAAGACTTTGCTAACTGGTAAATTGAGCAACCCCCCATTTTTTTGTGAGTTGAGCACTTTTTAACTATCTAAAGATAGGTTAATATCCTACATGTTTATAAATAATCTTTAAAATATGGTAGATATGATCTTACGCCTCCGTAAACCTAAAAAATCCACGCAGTTGTAAAAATGCAATACAGTGATCATTGAGGGTAAGTTGTAGGATATTTCCTGAAAATACATGTATATTGGTCTGGGAAAAAATAGAAAGTTTTCCTCTGAGCTTATTAATCACTTCCTATGAATTTGTAATTATGTAGGTTGTATAAAAAAATAAAACTTATAGTGAATACTTGGACTCCATTCCTAATCCTCCATTTAGGATGTAATTAAATGAAGACTAGTTGTATGCATTGTCAACTGCCTTTTATATAACAGTGCACTTTGATGCAAATACTGACACATTAAAATAATAAAATTATATTTTATTGATAAACTTTTATATTTTATATCTTAATTTTATATGATTGAGAGCTACTAAGCATGGTTCAGTTTCGGAAGCCATTTTAATATTATCTCACTCATTGGTATGATAGAGGCTTGAGAATGTGCATTGTTTCCTAGTGAGGTTTGCTCCCAGCTCAGGGACTAACCCATCACCTGCTCTGTGGGCAAGACTCTTAGCAGGATGAGAAGAAACAGGAGTTTGCATCCATCGCACTTTCCTCTAAACAAACTGCCTTTGGAATGATTTATGAAATTTTTTTTCCAATCATGGAACCACTTTGTTATGTCTGCGTTTCTGTATGTCCATTTCAGTAGGAAATGTATTCCATTTTCAGAGGGAGACATTTTTCTTTATAAGTTACATTTGTCTTTATAAGTTTATTTAATACCTGAAGGTATACTCTTCAATTTACAGCACTGAAATTCGTTGCTGTGGAAATATTTTCAAAACCCTAAGCCTATATGATTTGTGGAAAGTGTATCCGAGAATCACATGAACTGTTCTTTTTTTTTTTAAGCATGCTCTTTTCTCATGCCTACTTACAATAAAATAAGGAATGTAACTTATGAGAAAGAGATTTTTTTTCATATAGAGTAGTTTTTCTTTTCGATTAGAGATCAATGGCTTTATGTGTTAGTGTAAATTTTTTTGATGTCAGTAACTAGCTCTAGTTTTAAAGCATTCTATTTGCCAGTGAAAAGTGAAAGAAAGTAATTACTGCATTTTTATTATAGCTGAATATTCACTTTTATTTTAAGAATTTTCATCAGATTTTAAATAATTAAATGGCATTTATTTTATTTATTTATTTATTTTTAATGTTTATTTTTAAGAGAGAGACAGAGACAGAGTGTGAGTGAGGGAGGAACAGAGAGAGAGGGAGATACAGAACCCAAGGCAGGATCCAGGCTCTGAGCTGTCAGCACTGAACCTGATGTGGGGCTGAAACCCACAAACCGTGAGATCATGATGTGAGCTGAAATCAGATGCTTAATCGACTGAGCCACCCAGGCATTTCGATAATTAAATGACATTTAAATATATTGAAAAACATCAATACCACTACTCTAATACAGGTGTAATGATTTCTTTCTTGAACCTCATCCTCTCAATACTAACTCCCAGAAATGCTAAATCTGGGTTACCTGTTGCTGAAACTAACTGTAATAGGGTTTTCTCTGTATTTAAGTAGGTTTTTGCTTGGAATTAACTTAGCATGCTTTTTATTCTGACACCAGTTTGCATGTATGTCTCTTTCAACAGCACCAAGCAATTAACTTGATTCTGACACTTTCTACTTGGAGGTAACATGAGATCCCATAGGTGAAGGCCTTGTTCCTATAAGACTGCCTCCACTTCTCCTTCAGATGTCAGTTGCAAGTCTAGGTTGTCACCTTTGCTTCTGACCAACCACCTGTAGAGGGGAGGTTCCCTCAGCCTCCTCCTTGTATTTGATTAATTTGATAGAGTGGCTCTCAGAACTCAGAGAAATATTTGGCTTACTAGATTACCAATGTATTATAAAAAGGATATAATTTACGAACAGCAAGATGGAAGAGGAACATAGGATAAGGTATGGAGCAAGGGGCAAGGAGCCCTCATGTTTGGGCTTGCCATTCTCCCCACATCTTCACATGCTCACTAACCTGGAAGCTTTCTGAACATAGTCCTTCTGGGTTTTTATGGAGGTTCCATTACAGAGGCATGGTCGATTGAATCATTGACATTGGGTGATTGGTTCAACCTCCAGCCCTTCTCCCCTTCCTGGAGGTGATGAGGTGTGGGACTGAAAGTTCCAACCCTCCAAACACAAGGTTGGTTCTCCAGGCAACCAGCCCCCATCTTTAGAAACTTTCTAAAGGTGAGCTCATTAATATCAACTCATGTGCTGTTGAAAGGGGATTTGTATAAACATCAAGACACCTTTATTACTGTTAGCACTTAGGAAATTCCAAGGGTTTTTTAGAAGTTCTGTGCCTGAAACAAGGATGAAGACCAAGATTATATTTCTTATAAATCACAATATCAAAATACTCAACATGTTTCAAAGATAATTATCTGCTTTTGTTTAGGTTACAAATATATTATCTTGGATCCTAGAGTAGCGGCTGTGGTTTGTGGATGCCCAGCATCTATTCCCCATTCTGATAATAGCATCCAGATTTTGCATTGGCAAGTCGACTGCACACACCTCACTGTATTTATCTTGGAGGAACTTTCAACCAAGTGTCCTGCCTTCCTTTATCAAGGTGTTGGGTAGATGAGCTAACTAGGAAAATAAAAGCCCTACCCTAGGATTTTTTCTCCTAAGATAATGTGTTTTATTTTATTTTATTATTTTTTAAATTTTAGTTTCTTTTTATTTTATTTTGAGATTGACAGAGACAGAGCAAGTGGGGGAAGGGGAGAGAGAGAAGGAGAGAGAATCCCAAGCAGGCTCTCCTCTGCCAGCACAGAGTCCGATGCAGGTCTTGAACTCATGAACTGTGAGATCATGACCTGAGTTGAAACCAAGAGTCTGACGCTTAACCGACTGAGCCATCCAGGTGCCCCTAAGTGTTTTATTTTTTTTTATCATTTTATTTTATTTTTATTTTTTTCACCCCCTAAGTGTACTCTTTAATTCCCATCACCTGTTTCCCCCATCGCCCTCCCCACCTCCTTTCTGGTAACCATCAGTTTGTTCTCTATAGTGAAGAGTCGGTTTCTTGATTTCTCTCTCTCTCTCTCTCTCTCTCTCTCTCTCTCTTTTTCCTTTGTTCATTTGTTTTGTTTCTTAAATTCCACATGTGAGTGAGATCATATGGTGTTTCTCTTTCTTTGACTGACTTACTGTGCTTAGCATTATATTCTGTAGCTCTATCCCTGCTGTTGCAAATTGCAAGATCTCACTCTTTTTTATGGTTGATTAATATTCCAGTGTGTGTGTGTGTGTGTGTGTGTGTGTGTGTGTGTGTGCCATACATTCTTCATTCATCTGTCTATAGACACTTGGGCTGCTTCCATAATTTGGCTATTGTAAATAATACTGCAATAAACATAGGGGTGCATATATCCCTTTGAATTAACTGTTTTTGTATTTTTTGGGGGGTAAATAACCCAGTAGTGTGGTTTCTGGATCATAGGGCAGTTCTATTTTTAATTTTTTGAGAAACCCGAATACTGTTTTTCATAGTGGCTGCATCAATTAGCATTCTTGGCAACAGTGCAAGAGGGTTCCTTTTTCTCCATATCGTCCCCAACACTTGTTTCTTGTTACCCTAGGATTACTTCAACGGACCTAGGAAGTTATTTGCTAACAGGTAGAGAAAATTTTAAGATTTAAAATGAGAAAGCTTGTGGCATTCATCTTTTCTGCCATGTGGAGAAAGCAGTTAAAGCGTATTTGCAAGAAGACCTGGAGATTCCCTGCCATGTTAAAAATCCCTGGTTCCAACAAGACACCAGGCTTAAATTGAAGCTGCTTATTATACCAAACTGTGTCACCCAAACAAATCATGTCATCAGACCAAGACTTAATTACAGTTTCTGGCTGTACCAGAAATTGAATCTTAAACCAGTCAACCAGGAATCCTCTGATCAGCGTTAGGTAATCTGCCTCATAGATGTTGGCATCCCCTCAAGAAAAGTAACCTTGCAATAACCAATCCACTTTTTTGCCTACTAGATAATTTCCTTGTTCTTGCTTCCTTCTGTCTGTACAAGTCTTTGATTTTGTACAGGTCCTTGGAGCTCCTTTCTGTCTGCTAGATTGGATGCTGCCTGATTCATGAATTGTTGAATAAAGCTAATAAGAGCTTTTAAATTTGCTCAGTTGAATTTCATTTTTTTAACTCAACTGTTTATGAGAACGAGCTTTTTCCTTGCATATTTATGGTTTAATTATTCAACATTTCTGATTCCGCAAGTCAAAGTGTTTCTCCTTTTGCCTAAGCTAGTTTGGGTTCAATTTCAGTCACTTACAACCAAACCGGTAATCATCTCATATTATTTTTTTGTGTGTATTCATATTTCTTCTCTCTTATGCATAAATTATTCCCAGTAGTTATAATCACAGAACAGATACAATATTGTTTTCTGCTTTTTGCCCAATTAATACATCTAATAAATGCATGCTTTTTTCCCTAAATATTTGTATTTGTTATATAGACCTGCATAATATATGAATTTGTACTGTGGTTTAGGTTTACCATTGAGCTTATGTTAAATATTTAGGTTTCCTTTCATACCTTTGAGATTTTTTTTAGAAATAGTTTAAAATAACAAGGGTCCCTGGGTCTAAAAGCTTGATTATCAAGAAAAAGATGAGGGGTGGGGCGCCTGGGTGGCTCAGTTGGTTGAGCGTCCGACTTCAGCTCGGGTCATGATCTCACAGTCTGTGAGTTCGAGCCCCGCGTTGGGCTCTGTGCTGACAGGTCAGAGCCCGGAGCCTGTTTCAGATTCTGTGTCTCCCTCTCTCTCTGACCCTCCTCCGTTCATGCTCTGTCTCTCTCTGTCTCAAAAATAAATAAACGTTAAAAAAATTAAAAAAAAAAAGAAAAAAGAAAAAGATGAGGGGCACCTAGGTGGCTCAGTTGATTTAGTGCCTGACTTTGGCTCAGTCGATTTAGTGCCTGACTTTTGATCTCATGGTTCATGGGTTCGAGCCCTGCATCGGGCTCTGTGCTGACAGCTCAGAGCCTGAAACCTGCTTCAGATTCTGTGTTTTCCTCTCTCTCTGCCCCTCCCCTGCTCACATTCTCTCTCTCTCTCAAAAATAAGTAAACATTAACAAAATTAAAAAAAAAATATTTTAATATTTTCTAATGTAATTTCATATTTGTTTCCTAAATGGATATTCCACATTTATGTTGATAGTATCAATATGTTTCACCATTTACAACTGTACCAGCTTTGTTTATTATAATTTTAAAAATTAATACATTTTAATAACACTACCCTTCTTTTAATTTTTTTACTTTCACTCTATTTCAACCCATTGTCAATTTACTCCGTGTATTATTGGAATAAATTCCTAGCTATTATTGGGTCTCTCCCATTGCCACTTGTATTTCGTCTCTATCACATACTAAGCATGCAACCTTGAAGAAGATATTAAATATTCAAGTAACTCATCTAGATGGAGCTGATAATAATACCTACATTAGAGTGGTATAATGCACGTAGAATGCTTAGCATGGTATCTGGCACATAGGATGTAAGATAGTAAGAAATTTATGCACTGGGTTATATTCTTCCCCTGAAACCAGTGCAAGTTGCCTACGTTAGGGGATGTGTCTTTGTTGGCTTACAACTAGTTTTAGCACTCCTGGGAATTCTTTTTATAGGCAGAATTCTCACATCATCCCCTTCCCTTTTCAGGGTACACTTGGTTCACAGTTACTCTGAGGATAAAGATTCATGGACAAAGACAATACAGATACAAGACAAGTACTAAATTTCTAGAATACTTAAGAATTCTAATAGTCTGACAGAGTCCTCATTCACATTAGGTGTGCCCTGTCCCCAAACAAATACTGACTTTAGTGAGAAAAATGAGTGTGTGCCAGGCACAGTATTTTTGGGGTTGGGGCAGGCACTTGTTGATCTTGTCAAAGAATTCAAAATAATGGAACAGGCATGGATGCGGGAGCCTGATTAAATTTACTGCAAATGCCAACTCTGCCAGTTGCTCTCTAAGTTAGTCTACTTTAAGCCATTGTTTAACTTCTTTGTCCAAAATAGGGATAAGACCTGTCTTCTGGCTCTTATAAAGATGAAATGATAAAGAAATGGTACATAGATTTTTAAAAAGTAGGTTCATGGCTCAAGAAAGACTGCTGGTTATTCTTCATCCCTAGAAGGTATTTTCCATTATTGCTTGTCTGATCATTGTTAATTTATTCTTTGATAACATGTTTTCAGGAGGATTAACATTCTATTTCTTCTGGGACCCAGTCAACTTCCCCCCTCTGCTTCCGATGTCTTTTGGTAGAGATTACCTCCAGCTTGGTCCACTTGAAGAGCTCCTCTCGCTTGCCCTACGGGCTCTCCCTCGGTTTATTAACATCCCTCACTGGTGAGGCTATTTGTAGGAGCCCAAATGGTCCTTTCTTCTTTTGTTTTACTTCATTTTATTCACTGTAACAACACATGTAAGTTAGTTCTGTGTCTCCTCTCCATGAATGGGATCTTGTTTTTTTAATGTTTGCCGTGGAGGAGGTATTATTTATGTGTGTGTATACGTGTGTATTTTCCTTTATCAATATATTTTTAAATAGAATTCTATATACTTAAGTTGTACGACATGATTCGATAGACATATACATAGTGAAATGATTACTACAGCCAAGCTAATTAACCTATCGTCACCTCCTGTAATTACCATTTGTGTGTATGACGAGTGCACTTGAAGTCTATTTTAGCACATTTTCAGTGTTCAGTACAGTATTAAGTAGAGTCATCTGTATGTGTTTCCAGTGAGTGATTTATTAGATATAACATTTTAATTTATGGATCTTTATGAGATGATGTCATATTAGATGCCAGGCAAGTTTTCTCTTTTCCACTCTTATTTTTCCCCCAGTGAAGGGAATTGTTAGAAATTTGATGGCAGCAGAACTGAATGAAGACTAAATAGCATGAGCACTGGTTATTTCCTTAGAACCAGACGATAAATGTGTGATGTGTGCTATTGTAAACAATGGTTTTGTATTTAGAATGTCATTACTTAAGTTATTTAAAAAAATCATTATGGATTGATTGCAACAAAACCATAGGTTAACATTTTTATAGACTACTAGGTATTTCTGATAATTTTTCTAGTTATGTAGTAGTTGAATTGTAATTATATATCTTTATTTGTGGGTAGCACTAAAACTTCACATAATTGGCATTGTTATATGTAGATCATTCTTCCTTTTTATTGTGCATTCAGAGATACCACTCTAATGCTTTTGATCCTGTGAGCATCCTGTGGAGATTGTCTGCTTGTTAAAATGGAAATTTAATTTTTATGAGGTTTGTATGTATTTTGAAGCAAATTAAAATTACAGCAGATAGGGTTGTGAATTTGATTTGTATTTTCTGAAAGGAAGGAAAGTATTGAGTTTAAAATATGATTTGATTTGAACAAACTATACTAATTAAATTTATTTTTGAGGACAGTATTAGTAGAAAAAATATAAATGGCGATAATTTTCCATTGCCTCTTTTTGCATTTGAGAAGTATAACTCAATATTTTCTTAATACTTTGTTTTTATTTATTTATTTTTAATTTTTTTAATATTTATTTATTTTTGAGACAGAGAGACAGAGTGCAGAGGAGGGGCAGAGAAAGAGGGAGACACAGAATCTGAAACAGGCTCCAGGCCCTGAGCTGTCAGCATGGAGCCTGACGTGGGGCTCAAACTCAGGAACTGCAAGATCACGACCTGAGCCAAAGTCAGACGCTTGACCCACTGAGCCACCCAGGCACCTCAGTGCTTTGTTTCTTAAATAGGGCAATAACAAAAAGTCATTTACAAGTGCCTTATTACCTTGCAGAGGATTACTCAGGAAATAGTTTCTTTCCTCGGTTTACTGAACATGGGAACATAGAGGTACTGATACTATCATTTGATAACTGGCTCAATAACAATGAAATTGGCAGCACAGACTCAGTCTTATTGAAATTTGTTATAGCTAGTATTCTAGCTTGTTAAAACTTGGAAACAGATGTTTATTGAAGGTTAATTATTCACTTGAAAATTAAAAAAAAAATTAATGTTTATTCACAGAGAGACAAAGTGTGAGCTGGGGAGGTGAAGAGAGAGAGAGGGAGACACAGAACCCAAAGGAGGCTCTAGGCTCTGAGCTGTCAGCACAGAGCCTGATGCGGGACTCAAATTCACGAACTGGGAGATGATGACCTGAGCCAAAGTTGGACACTCGACCGATTGAGCCACCCAAGGGCCCCTCACTTGAAAGTTAACCAATAAACAGGAATGAGACTAAACCTAAAGAAAGTATTACTTTTCCAAAAAACCCAAAATCTTAATTTTACATTAATTTTACTGTTAGGAGTTTAAAATGTTGCTAAGCATTTACTGTTAGGGCTTCTATAGAATGAACTAGAAAGAAAGGCAAGTGGAACTGAAACCTACTTTGGGGAAAATACAGGTTTGCTGAAAGATTATTGCTTGTTAAGCCTCCTTTATACTGCCTTGAAAATAATTTAAGACCAAAAGTCATGGATAAGCCCTCTAATACCAAATGTTTGTTTTCTTTGATAAACATGGCAATTGTAATGTGTATATCTGAGATTCACCAGTTACTGTATTTGAAGGACACTTTGGTCAGTAGTTAAGATATGTTCTGAAAAATCAAGGGACACTGGGGATATATAACAGAGTCATGAAGAGGGGAAATAAATTGAAAAGGAGATGACTGACCCTGGAAATTACCGGGACATCCTGCCCAGGATGTCATTACCAAATCTGTGCTCCATTATTTTTATAAAAAGATAAAATTTATACATATTAGAGGACAATGGCAAACTGAGACATAATTGCCCTGTGATAATAAAGGATGTTTCATATCACATTAGCCTAGTACTTTTAATTAGAGTTTCAGTTTAATTACACTATAATTCTAAAGTAGTTGCAGGCGCTGTGTGATGATAGAGTACCAAGATTTTATTTAGGACTGACTCTTCAAGTCATGGTAGCCATGACTGTGTGCAAAATGACATTGGATGCACAGCCTAGTGTCTAGTCACTTTTAGGAAAAAGTGTGAGTTCCCTTAGTACATTAGATTTTCATTACTATTTGTGTGTGTTTGTGTGTGTTTCCTTGTTCATCTTGATGAAAAAATGGTTACTCAGAAATAGAGTCAGCCTCAGGGTGCCTGGGTGGCTCAGTCGGTTAAGTGTCGGACTTAGGCTCAGGTCATGATCTCATGGTTTGTGAGTTCAAGCCCCACATGGGGCTCTGTGCTGACAGCTCAGAGCCTGGATCCTGCTTCAGATTCTGTGTCTTCTTCTCTATCTGACCCTCCTCCACTCACACTCTGTCTGTGTCTCTCAAAAATAAATAAACATTGAAAAAATTAAAAAAAAAGAAAAGAAATAGTCTCAATATTACTATACTTAAACTGTGCTAATTCATGGGGCTACTGGCTGTCTCAGTCAGAAGAGCATGTGACTTTTGATCTTGGGGTTGTGAGTTCAAGCCCCACATTGGGTGTAAAGATTACTTAAAAACTTTAAAAAAACTGTGCTGGGAGGTTTGGGTGACTCAGTCAGTTAAGTGTCTGACTCTTGATCTGGACTCAGGTCATGATACTGGCTCAGGTCATGATCTTGTGGTTCGTGAGGTCAAGCCCCTGTGTTGTCAGCATGGGTCCTGCTTAGGATTCTCTCTCTCCCTCCCTCTCTCTGCTCCTTCCCTGCTCACTCATGCACACACATGTACTCACTCTGTCTCAAAATAAATAAACCTAAAAAAAAAAGAGGAGGTTAAAAAAAAAAGCACAAGCTAATTCATAGTGTCAAAGGAAGAGAAGATGAGAACAAAACAAAGGCGAAAAATCAGAATTATATTACTTTTGAATTATACTATTTTTCTGAAAGACATGCTGCTTTTTTGCCTTTAAATACTCTAAGTGGTGGAAAAAACAATATAAATGAGTCAATAGAATAAAAATACAATGGCAGAAAAAATATTGCTCTTGTAGGCCTTGATAATGTACTACACTGCTAAAGCATTTAAAAGTGAAAAGAGACATTGCTGGACTCAGTGTTGATGGCATTACTATACTATTGAGGGGCCTATATCTAAATACTTACTAATTAGACTTCAGATTAGTAAAGTTTTGTTTTGATTAAGAATCATGTATCTAAGGAGTTAGCCATAAATTGGCTTAGCTCGGAATAAAGCATGGTGTGGATACATCAAGTGGTTTTATGGGTAGGATATACTACCTGGTTCCTCCTTGCTCTGACTTCATTTGTTGTTGTCTGGGATAATGAGAACTGTTCATTGGCTTAATGCCTTTGCTTGTAAGAGACAGATGCTATCTGATCTCTCCTGTCAGAAGAATTCCCAGAATAAGCCATTCAACCAAGAACAATTAGTGTCTTGTTGATTGCAAACACTAGGGATTTTCTGTATTCTCTCCTACCCGTTTTTTGTTGTTGTTGTTCATGGGTGTCCGTCAGTAGCAAAAACTTCACTAACTGAAGTGGCACATTGGTGGCTTTTGAAGAGAGACTGCTTTTCTGTGATTTGGCTGTTGTTTATTCCTTTGATGTAAGCACACAGTATCTAAAAATGCCCACATTGCTAGTTGATCAGTAGCATTTCTGTTGAGCCTGTCTCCCACAGTGTGTTTCTCTTTGTGGCTTCTGATGTGTACACTTCATGTTAAACTGGTCTCTGATTCCAATCTTCATTCTCCACCTCCTTCTCCCCTTATTTCTCATCTAATGACCAAACATCATTCACAATCAGGATTTTCTTTATCTTTGTTCCCATTTTAGAGTAGCTTAAGCAATACATTGGGGCTGAAAACAAATACATATACTACTGTGCAGTTTGAATGATGAAGGAAGGGAGATAGAGCTGGGCCACAAGGAGTATATTATCAGTTTTACTTAAAGGCTGAGGTACATGGCATTTCACTTGGTATTTTACATCTTCCTAAGGCTGAGGTATACAGCTGACCCTTGAACAACACATCAGTTGGGGTGCTGACCCTCAATGCCATTGAAAATCCATGTATAACTTTTGACCCCCTGCAAAAAACTTCACTAATATACTGTTGACTAGAAGCCTTATCAGTAACATAAACAATTGATTAACATATATTTTATGTATTATTATATACCCTATTTTACAATAAAGTAAGCCAAAAGCCTATGAAGACAATCATAAGGAAGAGAAAATACAGAACTGTACTGCAGAAAATCCATATATAAGCTGACTTATATAGTTGAAACCTGTGCTGTTCAAGGGTCAGTTGTATTATCTAACATCATCCAGCACAAGTCTTATTGGGGCTCTTGAGTCCATCTTCTCGCTTGAAGAAAGGAAGAATGTGCTTTCTGCCGCTAAAGGTGAGCGTTAAAAGCAAGCAAACAGCAACATAAAAGAGACCTTGTAAAGTGCTAGTTTGTGCTGATGCCTAAAACCCATATAAGCACGATTTATTTATTCATTTTTTTACGCATTTTATTTTTTTGAGAACAATTTGATGAGAATAGAATTAAATTTTGAGAAGAAAATACACAGCAGCCAGATGGTCCAGTTTAGAACCCCTCTTGAGTTGAGTGCTTGACTTCTGGAAAATAGGATGCTATATAGTACTGAAAGAGATAAAATACCCAGTTCCTGTAAGTATGTAAATCTTGTTGGAGACTCTTGAAATGTATATTTATAAAAATTCTTGGTAAAAATTGAGGACTCGCTCTAAGTTAATAATGTTATAGTTCAAAACAAATGAACTGAAATGATGTAATGTGATCAGAGTATCTCTAAGGCAACTGAGGCATAATTATTGAATCAGGTCAAGGAAGAGGGAGAGATTTAGAGTTGGAGGAGAAAAAGACGTGAAATGTTTTCTTCATAAAGGGGACCTTGATACCACAATCCCTGCAATACAGTAGTATAAATGGTGCATGGGGAAATAGAAGAATCGTGACTTAATCTATCATGCAGAAAGTGTGTCTCCATTCTTTCATCTTTTCTCAGCCCACTGTCTCAAGATCTGGATTGGTTAGTCTCTTGAGGATTGTTGTGTGTTGTAAGTATCCAACACTATAAAGCAATAAAAATGCAAAGCATTTGGTATGTGCTTTTTGCAAATTTGTAAAATGCTAAAGGGTCTCATAGTCTAAATCTTGGCAAAACCATTGGTAAATGAGGTGTAAGGTAAGTGGCCAGTGATCAGGTGAGCTTACATAATTGGCTAGATATTTAGTTTTTTCAACGTTTATTTATTTTTGGGACAGAGAGAGACAGAGCATGAACGGGGGAGGGGCAGAGAGAGAGGGAGACACAGAATTGGAAACAGGCTCCAGGCTCTGAGCCATCAGCCCAGAGCCTGATGCGGGGCTCGAACCCACGGACCGCGAGATCGTGACCTGGCTGAAGTCGGACGCTTAACCGACTGCGCCACCCAGGCGCCCCAGATATTTAGTTTTAATGCTAGGAAAGTAAAGAATATGTGTGGAAAAAAAAAAGAATATGTGTGAGATGATGGAAGTACATTTTCAAAACTACTTCAAAACTAAGACGTAATTAGGGCTCTTAAATTTTTGCTCTCTGAAATTGGAATTAGAAATGTAAGCTTATTTGCCTCCCATATTTTTCTTAAAATTGTTGTCAGGACTTAACTATGTATCACAATTAGAAGACTGTGCTTGCAGGGTGTTTTATGTACACTGAACCAGCAGTGGGGTTCAAAGTTATGTTGGTGTGGATATGATAAAGAGAGTGACCTAGAGAAGAGGGGTGTAATGATGAGAAATAAGAAGTGAATTTGAGGGCGCCTGGGTTCCTCAGTTGGTTAAGTGTCTGACTTTGGCTCAGGTCGTGATGTCATGTATTGGGCTCTGCGCTGACAGTGTGGAGCCTGCTTGGGATATTCTCTCTCTCTCTCTCTCTCTCTCTCTCTCTCTCTCTCTTTCTTTCTCTCTCCCCCTGTCTCTCTGCCTCTCCCCCCTCAAAATAAGTGAATAGACGTTTTAAAAAAAGAAGTGAATTTGGGGGCTCTTGGGTTGCTTTAGTTGGTGGAGCATCCAACTCTTACTTTCGGCTTAGGTCATGATCTCAGGGTTGTGGGATCAAGCCACAAGTCAGGCTCTGCAGTGAGTATAGAGCCTGCTTTAGATTCTCTCTCTCTCTCTCTCTCTCTCTCTCTCTCTCTCTGTCTCCTTCTGTGCCTCTCCCTGGCTTACACACACTCTCTCTCTCTAAGGGAAAAAAAAAAAGGGGAATTTGGAGAAGTAGCAGAAGTATTTTTCAGGGCTTGAATGGTACAGTATTACATTTTAGACCTTGTACAGTATGATTCATGAAGACCTTGGAGTGGGCATTGGCCATGGGAGGTTGATGTGACA
Source organism: Herpailurus yagouaroundi (assembly GCF_014898765.1). Lineage (NCBI taxonomy): Eukaryota > Metazoa > Chordata > Mammalia > Carnivora > Felidae > Herpailurus > Herpailurus yagouaroundi. The sequence continues at coordinate 84,758,750 of NW_024412394.1, read as the reverse complement.
TTGGAAAGCACCCTGATTCTGTGGATAGAATACTGGACTAGATGCCATGAGCCCTGTGTTGTATAGCCTTGTCTCCTTCTCTAACTAGATATGGAAGCCTCTTCAAACCTTTGTTTTCATGAGGAAAATATAGAGGTTAGACTGATCTGTAAGGTACCTCCTGTATTTTCTGCAGGCTATTCTGACAATTCAGTATAGTAGAGGACACTGAGGTGGGTGGATGGGCCAGGGACTTACTTTAATTCATGTGTGAGGAATGAGGGTTGTGCTGGAATGCCATTTAAGAATGAAGCAAAGAGGATAGATCCAGGAGGTATGGTAGAGGTGGAAATGGCTGACTTTGTAGACAGGTTGAATGTTGAGGATGAGGAAGAGGGAGGAGTGAAACATAATATGAAATTTCTGAGCCTAGGGGATTTGGGGAGACAGAGGCAACACGGAAAGTTAAAGAAACTTGCAAACACTTGGTTATAACTAGGGGGAGAAGATGAGCTCAGGTTTTCACATGTCAGGTTTTAGCTGACATCTGAGTGAGATGTCCTGCAGGCATCTGAAAGTACAAGAGTGGAAGGGGAATGAGGGAGGCTAGGCGATGGCTCCTGGGTGTCAGCCACAGACTGTCTGTAGAATTGAAAGTGAACCAGCTCATTGAGGGAGGGATGGGAAGAAGGAAAGAACACAGGCCTGAGGTTGGAGGGAGGATAGGGGGAAAATGCTTCATGTAATTCATAGCCAGTGGTGTGAAGGTAAGAACAGAGAGAATTTAGAGGGGGAGAGGGCCAAGGGGAGCTGAAAGCTTGAGAAAGCCACTGGATTTGGTTTGATAGTAGTGGCCTCAGGTAGTTTCCTTGGACTATTTCCAGAATACTGAAGTGTATTTTAACCACAAGACAGAATGTAAGAGCTCTAATAAGTAGGAAAATAGATAGTATATGTCTATATTTTTTAATGTTTATTTTTGAGGGGGGAGGGAGGGAGAGAGGGGCAGAGAGAGAGGGAGACACAGAATCTGAAGCAGGCTCCAGGCTCAGAGCTGTCAGCACAGAGCCTAACACGGGGCTGCAACTCATGAACTGTGAGATCATGACCTGAACTGAAGTTGGATGCTCAACTGACTGAGCCACCCAGGCACCCCCACAAATAGTATTTTTTTAAATGTGTATTTATTTTGAGAGAGAGAGAGAGCAAGCGAGCGTGCATACGCACGCACATGTAGGCCCACATGGGGGAGGGGCAGAGAGAGAGGGAGACAGAATCTCAAGCAGGCTTCACGCTGTCAGCACGGAGCCCAGTGTGGAGCTCCATCGTAAGAACCATGAGATCATTACCTGAGCCTAAATCAAGAGGCAGACACTTAATCAACCAAGCCATCCAGGCACCCTGAAAATAAATAGTATTAAGCAAAATTAAGGCAATTAATTTAGTAGAATGCCAAGAGAAAACAAAAACTTTCTCCCCCTTTAGTGCTGTCTTCATTGGACAATTAACAGTTGCGTATCATTTCCTTTTTAAATCTGACCTAAACTGCCCTACTGTCTACCCAAACAAAGCATATCCTTTACAGGAAAACAGAGAGAAAACCTGTGTATGACACCTACTCTTTCACAACTACTCAACTGGGGTCAAAAATTACCCCACCCTCCACTCTGTTTACTATAGAGAGGCCCTAGGCCAGCTTGGTTTGACCACCCGTATGTGTCAACACTGTGTGTGAGTTTGGATGCATTTTGTTGCAGTGGAGTTTGGACAGCGGGATTGAGTCAATACAGGACTTTATGACCTTGTGTAGTTTGTAACTAGAAACTTGAAGGAAGATGGATCTAGTGAGAAACGTCTACCTGAGGATGGCCGAGATGACTGTTTTTCCCCAATAATATTTAATTAACTACCGTTATCCTCTCAGAAGTAAAGTGTGGATTTTTGAATCCATCGGAGACATCTGATTAGTTGCAGTGACTTATCACCAGCGCTGTACAGTTTTACCGATGTGGGGGAGGTAAGGCACTAGCGAGCGTCTGAACCGTTGAGCACGCCCCTAATGCTGTGCAGCACCAGCAGTCTTCTGGATCTTAGAGTGTGGGCAAGTCACCCAACAACCAACTTCAACGATCCCAGGTCCACTCTGGTATAGTCCCTGTTTGCTGAGGTTTTGCCCCAGGCTCTGACCCACCTGTTTACCCCTTGAGAATATCTAGCTTTTTCTGTAGCTTCTCAGGAAGGAGTGAGAACCTGGGTGCCTTGGGTGAGGGAGATGAGCTGTAAGGAAGCCACAGCGAGGCTGGTGTGGAGCTCAGTGCTCCACTCACCTGTTCGTCCAGGCAAAGGAAGTGCCGGGGAACAGCTGCAGCATTCATATCCTAGGAATTTTATTTTGTAGCAATAGAAGCCTACAACTGAAAGCACTTCTTACTTTGTCAGCAGGTTAGCAAGACTTTTTAAAAATACTGCTTTTTGAAAAAAAAGTTTTTTTTCTAGCTATAATAGTACTTTTCTTTGAGGTGGGCAGGTGAAAAACAAAGCAACTATGAAAATGTTTTAAGTAATAGAAATCCAAGGCACAGTTAGTTATCTTTCTTTTTTCTAAAAAACAAACCATCCAAACCGCACACATATTTAAGATCCTTTCTCTCCTGGAGTGACAAAAATATCATAAGAATGCAAAATGGTCTGTTATCTACACTCTTGTTTTGTAGCATCATTTTGTTTACCTTTAGCACGATAAAGGTCATGTTAGGATTCATTGAACACCTGTATTCCACTTTCCAGAGTAGATAGATGACTAGAGGCCCATGTGAGCAACCCTAGCACAAGTGTATTAAAGTACCCAGCAGAACTCCAGATACTAGGCAGTTCAAGTGCAGGACAAATAAGCCACTGCAAGCGTCTCCCGCTGGTGGGTGGATGTGTCCCGTTATAGCTACCAACGCTCAGATCCAGTGATGGCTCCGGACTGGATCCAGTGAGGACGGATATGTGAAAGTGTTCTGTATATGCTGGTACTGCTATCAGGAAACAACACTGTGGGGAGGAGAGATGTGGGAAGGAGTCCGTGAACCACAAGCAAAATGTGCGGGTCTTAAACTCTTTAATCTTTGTTGTACCCTTTTTCCCATGGAACGTCGATATCAAAACATTGTCTCCAAATGTTGGCTGCATTCCTTAATTCCAAGTAGTGAGGAGTGCCACGCCCCCTCTTTCATTTGTTTTAAAAAGTGTTAGCACGTATGCTCCAAGTAAGGTGATGGTCAAACATGCCTTTATAGGGAGTGCATAGTGATTTTTCCAGGCTCTTTGTTTACTGGTAGGGCAATGGCATTTGGAGAAAGATGGCAAGAAGAGACATTGTAATGCCTCGAAATTGAGCTGTGCCTGTGAAAAGATGGTGTTTTTAAGTAGGAATTTTATTATCATCAATTTGCTTTATTCTTAATGTAAAAAAAATTGTCAATGTCTAACTTGTGTATTTGAATACATTCTGTGTATGTCAAGCTTACATCACAAATATCTGCTGTTTTTTACACAAAAGGGTTTTTCATTTCTGAGTGTTTTAGAAAGAACTAGGTGAGTGCAGCCTTTTCTTTAGTGCTTTTAAATAATATTAGTTGATTTGTGGTGATTACTTCTCTTGAAGTTTAGCTTTTAGACTTTAATTTAGAGCTTATAGAAAAGAGATTGCAACTTTTGGTAAATGTTGAATGTAACTATGAAAATAATGTTATTAACTTCTCTCTCTCTCTCTCTTTCTGCTACATCTGCTAGAGATTCCTAAGTGTAACTGTGTGTATTTTCTTTAAGAGAATTGGTTAGCTTCTTTCCTGAAATAAAATGGGCTTGTTTATTTGTCATAAGTGTGTTACTTTTCCTAAAATTTAGGTTAGGGTAATTTTACACAAAAATGGGTAAACATGTTTATTCTTCATGGCTTTCTTGATTGCTCTGACTTCTTCATAAAATTTGGAAATCACATTTTAACTTTTCATTGCCTTTTTATTAAGTTTGGAAAACTAAACACATGGAAGCATCTTGATTTTACCTACTGGTGCTAACAATCTAGCAAAATTTTATTTTTTTTCAATCTCAAGACTGATTTTTTTTAAAAAAAGCAGTTTAGAAAGAACCTATGTTTATTGGCAACATTTATCATCATCTGGACCTTAAGTAATTATTTACAGGTTTTTAGGACCTAAATAAGTAATAAACATAAACTTGAAAAATATACAGTAATTTGTGGAATCAAACCAAAATGAAATTATACTTTGCTTACTCGTGAATGAAAGCTAAATTATTTAAAGACTACCAAATTTTAGTAAAAAAGAGTGTTGAAATAAAACTAAATATACATCTTTTAGGCCTTATTAAAATAAACCTGCTTTATTAAAATAATTTGAAGATTTTCCAGTGAATTATTTATACATATTTTTTCCAAAGATTCATACCTACCTGACAATACTGCTGACATTGTTTCGGGTGACTTGACCTCAGACAAAAATAATGTTTCCCAGTGCATAGGACATGCTGAACACATTCATGGCCAAGATGGTGTATGAGATGTTTTTCTTTCCTCTTTTTTTTTTTTTCTTAAAGTTTATTTATTTTGAGAGACAAAGCGAGCATGAGTGGGGAGGGGCAGAAAGAGGGAGAGTCAAAATCCCAAGCAGCCTCCACACTGTCAGCACAGAGTCAGATTGGGGGTTGGAACTCTCGAACTGTGAGATCGTGACCTCAGCCAAGATCAATAGTTGGACGCTTGGGGCACCTGGGTGGCTCAGTCAGTTAAGCATCTGATTCTGGATGTCAGCTCAGGTCATGATCTCACAGTTCACGAGTTTGAGCCCCACATCGGGCTCTGCGCTGAGGGCGCAGCCTGCTTGGGATTCTCTCTCTCCTTCTCTCTCCGCCCTTTTCCTGCTTGTGCTCATGCTATCTCAAAATAAATAAACTTAAAAAAAAAAAAAAGTCAGATGCTTAACTGACTGAGCCACCAGTTGCCCCTGTGTGAGATGTTTTTGAGGGTCTGTTTATATGATCCCAGTAAAAATTAGATCACTTCTCGGTATGAAAGGAAAAGGTGTTGGTGAACAAGGATTGCCATGGGGAGGTGTAGTTCTTGGGCCACAGAAGTAGATCAGTACCAAGGTTGTCCTCTTTGGGGAATTACGGAATGAAATAATGACCAAAATATAATGGAAAATTTGTGTTTGTAGAATATCCTTTGTACATTTTTTAAGAAAAGGACTTGGTATGTCAAAACCAGTGCTAATTTTGAAAAATTAATGCACTGTTGATGGAATGACCTTATGTAATTACAAAATACCGTACAAAAGTACTTGACACTGAACTGTATACTAGGATGTGGCTGTAAACCTTCTCTTTTATTAGGAAGTGCCATCTGTTTCTTCTCTAAAATAATTTTAAAATGTGTTTCTCATCAGTAAAATACAGTTGCTTCTCAATCAAAATGATATTCCAGCTCAGTCCTCTCCTTTATGTTTTAGATCTTTATTTTTCTTTTCTTTTCTTTTCTTTTCTTTTCTTTTCTTTTCTTTTCTTTTCTTTTCTGAGAAAGAGAATGAGCATGCGAGGGGCAGAGGGAGAGGGAAAGAGAATCTTAAGCAGGCTCCATGCCCAATGCAGAGCCACGGGTTTGATCACATGACCCTGAGATCATGACCTGAGCTGAAATGAAGAGTTGTCTGCTTAATCAACTAATCTTTTTAAGATAATCTCCCAGACACCCCTAGATCTTTTTGAGACAGTATCCCACAAAGATGCCCAGGCGTGCCGTTCAAACTCAACACATTTAAAAGCAATTGTATTATTTGCTCTCAAGCATGCTTCATTATAATCCTTCCCAGTTCCAGTTACCCAACTGATTCTTCCCCTTTTCTTCCTTACACCAAATCTCATACTGTCTCTTTAAAATCTCCCATGCCTTATCTATACCTCTTGCCTGTTCCCATACTGCTTTCGTAAAGATCCTTAAAACATCTTTCCTGGACTATTGCAGTGGTTTCTTTATCTGGTCTCCTGCCTTGGCTGCACAAATGACCTCTAATCAGTCCCTCTTTCACAGTGCTCTCAAAGTGATTTATCTGAAACAAAAATCTGATCATGTGAGCCCATCTGAAATGTTCACTGCCTCCCTATTGCCAACAGAATATAGCTTTACCTCTTAAACGGCTTCTCTGTATAAGGCACTCTTTAAATATATTATCCTGTATAATCCTCACAGCAAGTAAATGAGGTACTTACTAACTCTTATTATCTCCATTTTTCAAATGAGGAAAGAGACACAGAGAGATTAAGTGCCTGGCCCAGGCTCATGCAGCTGATAAATGACAGGGCCAGGATTTGGCCAGACGGCCTGATGCTGGATCCCCTGTTCGCAAACACTGTGCTTTGGTGCTTCTAACTTCGCTTCCCATAAAGGAAGGGTTTGAAATTCAAAGTAAACAGAGAGGATGTACTCGTTTTATATCATCACATGCCCGTGTTTGTGGTCTGCCTTGATACTTTCTGTAAAGAAGACTGTTTTAAATTTTACGGTATAAAATTAGTGTTGAAAGGCAACGGACAGATCTTGGCCTGAGAGCTGATGTGTCATAAGTACTAATGGCTCTTAAGCTATTAAGTACATTGTGTGGCTTCAATTGTAGTTGAGCCATTTTCACATGTTTTTGCAACACTTGGACATGGTCTCCTTTCAGTAATGGACTTCCCCACCAATGTGTCCTTGACAGTTTGGGGCATACATTTTGCTCCAGAGAAAAATATAATGACACTGAGCCTTTGGTATGAAGATATTTCACTTCTTGCTTCTGCCTGAGGCAATCATGAATTTTTAGTTGTTGCAGAGGTTGGGAAAACTTTAAAATTTTTATGGATGGAACTATCGAATGCTTTCTGTCCTAAAGTTCAGTTTCATTTGAGAAAAGAAATATACAAATTTAAATACACAGCCTCACTTTGCCAATTCTTTGCTGTTTTTTCAATCCATAGTCTATTCTATGCATTTTTTTTTCCATTTTCTAAAGGTTATTCATTTTTCCTTCTAGTGTCAGATAAGTTACAAAGATCTTTTTTTTTTCCATTGAAAAATGTATTGTTTCTTGGTCATAGTTCAAACTTTTGTGGATGACTTAGAACAGGTAAATTTCTAAATGCATCTTCTGCATGAGAACCCTTCATCAATTTGATGATAGCCATCATGTCCTCCTATCCCACCTCTCCTTTGAATAAATATTCAAGTTCCCCCCCGACATGACTTTCAGGTTTTTTATTATCATCCCACTCTGAGTTAGAAGACCCATGTGTATACGTAGGTATGATGTTGTGTCACCTAGAAAATCAGTGGCGGTTATCTTAAATAGAACCTAATTATGGGTCCCTGTTAGGGGCTGAATTGTGTCCCCTTAAATTCACGTGTTGAAGTCCTAACTCCCAGGACATCAGAATGTGACTATATTTGGAGACAGGGCCTTTGAAGAGTTACTTAAAGAAAACGAGGTCATATGGTGGGCCCTAATCCCATATGACTGGCGTCCTTGTAGGAAGAGATTAGCATAGACAGGTATGCTGAAAAGGTGGCCATCTGTATGTAAGTGAAGGAGCAAGTCCTCAGAAGAAACCAAATGTGCTGATACCTTGATCTTGGACTTCTCCTTTCCAGAACTGTGAGAAAATAAATTTAAGGTATTTCAGCCACCTAGTATGTGGCATTTGGTTATGACAGCCTTAGTAAACAATGTAGTCTGTACAGTTTGTGCCTTAATTCCTCAAGCCCATGACAGTGATTACTGAACCATGATTTGCGGCCCTGGTAGATTCAGTAGAAAGGGATGATTTATGGGCACATTCAAAACTGATATTATCCAAAACAGTTTAGTTTTTTGTGTGTATTATTTTGTCTAGGATGTTTCTTTGATACTTTGTGCTACAGAAATGAATGTTCATTCTGAAGTAAAAAACAATGGAAGTTTAAATAAAAAATGCAGCCTTTGAACAGAAGTGGTGGTTTTACAAAATAGGGTTCATATGCTGATGAGCAAGAAATTCTGATTATTTTAGTTTTGAGACCACTTGCCAGAATTCATATTCTGCAGCCTTAGAGACTGCAGAAGGAGCATGAAGGAGCATGAAGTCCAAGAGTTGTAAAAGTTCTATAAAGTTCTCTGGGATCACTTCTCAGCCTTTTGGCTAAGATCAAGTGTAAAGTTCTCTGGGGCACCTGGGTGGCTCAGTCAGTTGAGTATCTGGCTCTTGGTTTCCGCTCAGGTCATGAACTCATGGTTTGTGGGTGTGAGCCCTGAGCCGGGCTGTGCGCTGACAGTGCAAAGGTTACTCGGGATTCTCTTTTTCTGCCCCCGCCCCCCGCGCTCTCTCTCTCTCTCTCTCTCTCTCTCTCTCTCTCTCTCTCTTTCTTGTGCAAAATAAATAAATAAACTTAAAAAAAATTTAAAGTTCTCTAGGAGATACTTGAAAAATAGGTAGTGATAGATGGGCCATTTAATATTCCTAAACATCTGATTTCTGATCACAAACTGATACCATCTTGGATTCTGTGACATTACAAAAAAATTAGGAAAATTATCAATTGCCATTAATAATAGTAAACATTGATTTGGGAAAGAATCCCGCATTGATGTTAAACTGGGGGTAGGAGAAGCTTGATGGAGAACAGAATATTTACATGCTCTTAAAGCATCTCCCTATAGATATGTTGTTGATTTCAAAGACAAAAAAAATGGTACCTTATATAATAGTGGAGAAACAGAACATCAAAATTACCATCATTAAAGGGGGGAGACAGATATCATGTGATCTGGGTATGATACCATGAGAAGAACATAAAATCACTTTCATAGTGTTCTGACAACAAATGCATTACCTGAATCTAACCATGAGGAAACATCAGATAAACCCCACTAGAGGAGGATTCTAAAAAGTACCTGGCTTTCCTTCCTCAGAATGACAACGGCATGAAAGACAAAGGCTGAGGAACTGTGCTGGATGAAAGGAGTCTCCTAGAAGTGACAGTTAAATGAAATTCATGACCCTTGATGGAATCCTAGACTGGGAAATACAGTTAAAAAAAGGACATTCGTGAGACAGCTGACAGTGGAATATGGACTATGAATTAGATTGTGATCAGCAAATGTTTTCTGTAAAGGACCAAATAGTAAATTTTTTAGGCTTTGCAAAGGCCACCTTTTCTCTTGCAACAACGATCCAACTTTGCGATTGCTCACATTGTTGCCATGGACAATACATGAAAGAATGGACATGGTTGTGTCTCAGTAAAATTTTATTTACAAAGTCGGTTGGCAGGCCCCGTTTGGCCTACAGGTGTGCTGAGCTCTGTGTTACATAAGCATATTGTGTCAATGGTAAAGTTTCTGAATTTGATAACAGTATTGTGGTTTGTAAGAGAATATTCTTGTGGTTGGAAGACATATACCATGGAAACATGGAAGAATTAAGGGCATGCTGTATGCAACCTACTATCAAATTGTTTAGGAAATATAAAAAAGTTGCATACAATTATATCGAATAAATGTTAAGCCTATGGAAAGAGAAAGAGAAAATCAGTGTGACAACATGTTGAAATTGATGAATTTGGTTAGTAAAGTATATGCAGGAGTTCTTTGTATTATTCTTGCTACTTTTCTGTAAGTTTGGGATTATTTTGAAATAAAAAGATAAAAGCAAATTAAAAGAACTCCCTACGACTAAAAGTGGGGAGAGGAGCAAAAAACAAAACTAACAATCAACATACATGTGCACACACGCCCACTCACTGCATTTGGTGGTGTTGCACCATCTGTGGCATACTGAACCATGTGAATAAACAGAAGCTACAAAAACAGGCTTCTGGGGGACGATTCAAATAAAAGGCAGGATTCATCAGGGAGATGAAGACAAAGAATGGAATTAGGAACCGAGGCTCAGCAGAACCTCATTTGGCTTTTGAACTCTCTTGAAGAATGAAGACTTGGGGAGAAAGTAAGATGTGGAGGTGTTGCTGATGCTTTTTTTTAAGTTTTATTTTATTTATTTGAGAGAGACTGAGACAGTGTGAGGGAGGGAGGGGCAGACAGAGGGAGAGGGAATCCCAGGCAGGTTTCACACTGCCAGCACAGAGCCCCACTCGGGGCTCGAACCCACGAAACTGAGCCAAAACCAAGAGTGGGTGCTTAACTGACTGAACCACCCAGGCACCCTTGATGCTTTTGCTCTGCTTTCCTTACCCACCTCCCAATTCCTCCCTCTCTCAATATTCCTCCCCCCTTTTACTCTCTCTCTCCCTCTCCCCCCATTTCTTTTGGTTTTGTTGTTGGCCTTGTTTTTACTTTTTTCTCTCTCTTCCTCTGCCCTTCTCTCTCATAAGTTGGTACATGGATTTGCTTCTGATATGTTCCTATTAAACATCCACTGAGTTAAATCATTGTAGACAAACCGTAATCAGCACAACAATGTTCAAATCATTTGAAACTGAGCTTCAGTTAGGTTAACTTCACACATACTCATATATACCTGGTAGACTTCTAGCTCATGATAAAAAATAGGAAAGAATGTGGTTATCTGTCTATTAACTTGGTCCAATTAACTTGGTCTATTAACATGGCCAACCTGGCCATGGCCAGGCCACTTTCTCCTTATTGATTGGTCTGCTTTTGGAGTGTGTGTGTGTGTGTGTGTGTGTGTGCACGTGCACACGTGTGTGTGCCTGTCTGTGTGTTTTTGTGGTTTGGGAGGATTTTTCTCCCCTATTAAATGCACTTCTTGTTTCTGTTTTTCACTTACTTGAAATTGTTTCCCTTTAAGACATCGCTTTCCCCCAATAATATAGCCCTCATCACAGCTCCATGTGGGTAAGGTGCCCCCTTTGCACCTTACTCCAAACTTCCTGGCAGCTTTCTTTTATTGTATGTCAAACAGTATTATTTTATTTTGTAAAGGTATGCAGTGTGATGATTTCATATACATATACACTGTAAAATGATTACCATGATCAAATTAATTGTCACATCTATCATCTCACATAGTTAGCATTTTTTTGTGTGTGTGGTGTTAAGATCTACTCTCTTAGCACATTTCAAGTATACACTGCAGTATTATTAACTATAGTTACCATGTGCATTAGATCAGTAGAACTTCTTCATCTTATAATTGAAAGTTTGTCCATAACCAGCAAAGAAATTGAATCAGTAATCAAAAAATTCCCAACAAGCAAAAGTCCACGACTAGATGGCTTCACAGGTGAATTCTACGGTACATTTAAAGAAGAGTTAATACCTATTCTTCTCAAACTACTTCAAAAAGTAGAAAAGGAAGGAAAACTTCCAAATTTATTATTTGAGGCTCACATTACCCTGATACCAAAACCAGATAAAGACATTAGTGGAAAAGGGAACTACAGGCCAATATCCCTGATGAACATATATGCAAAAATCCTCAACAAAATACTAGCAAACTGAATTCAACAATGCATTAAAAGAATAATTCAGCACAATCAAGGGGGATTTATTCCCAGGTTGAAAGGTTGTTCAATATTTGCCAGTCAGTCATTGTGATACATCATATCAATAAGAGAAAGGATAAGAGTGAGAGTGATATGATCATATCAATAGATGCAGAAAAAGCATTTGACAAAGTGCAACATCCATTCATGATATAAACCCTCAACAAACTAGGTTTAGAGGCAGTATACCTCAACTTATTATAGGACATATATGAAAATCCCACAGCTAACATCATACTTAATGGTGAAAAATTGAGAGCTTTCCCCCTGAGATCAGGAACAAGACAAAGATAACTACTCTCATCACTTTTATTCAGCATAGTACTGGAAGTACTAGCTACAGCATTCAGAGAACAAAAAGAAGTAGAAGGCATGCAAATTGATAAGGAAGAAGCAAAACTTGTCACTATTTGCAGTTGACATGGTGTGCTATATATGGAAAACTTGAAAGACTCCGTCAAAAAACTGTTAGAACTGATAAATGGATTCAGTCAAGTCACAGGAAACAAAATCAGTGTACAGAAATCAGTGGCAAAATCGCTTCTCGGCCTTTTGGCTAAGATCAAGTGCAGAAATCAGTGGCATTTCTGTACACCAGTAATTAAGCAGCAGAAAGAGAAATTAAGGCATCAGTCCCATTTACAATTGTACCAAAAGTAAAAGATACATAGGAATAAACCTAACCAAAGACATGAAAGACCTGTACTCTGAAAACTAGTAGACACTGATGAAGAAAACTGAAGGTAACACAAAGAAATGGAAAGACATACCATGCTCATGGATTGGAAGAGCAAATATTGTTAAAATGTCTATGCTACTCTAAATACTGTACACATTTAATGTAATCCCTATCAAAATACCAATAGCATTTTGCACAGAGCTAGAACAAACAATTCTAAAATTTGAATAGAGCTGCAAAAGACCCCAAATAGCCAAAGCAATCTTGAAAAAGAAAACAGACATCACAGTTGTGGATTTCAAGTTCTTTTACAAAGCTGTGTAATCAAAACAGTGTCGTGGGCATGGGTGGAGGGGGATGGGGGATGGCGGGAGTGGGGCGGGGGGGGGGGTTGCCTGGGTGGCTCTGTCCGTTAAGAGTCTGACTTCAGTTCAGGTCATGATTTCATCGTTCATGAGTTCGAGCCCTGCATCGAGTTCTGTGTTGACAGCTCAGAGCCTGGAGCCTGTTTCAGATTCTGTGTCTTCCTCTCTTTCTGCCCTTCCTCTGCTCATGCTCTGTCTCTCTCTCTCACACACAAAATAAAACAACAACAACAAAACAACAATATGGTCCTGGCACAAAAATAAACACATAGATTAATGGAACAGGATAGAAAACCCAGAAATAAACCCACCACCATATGGTCATTTAGTCTTTGACAAAGTAGGAAAGAATGTCCTATTAAAAAAAAAGGACAGTCTGTTCAGCAAATGTTGTCGGGAAAACTGGAGAGCAACATGCAGAAGAATAAAACTGGACCACTTTATTATACCATTAAAAAAAGTAAATTCAAAATGGATTAAAGACCTAAATGTGAGACCTGAAACCATAAAAATCCTATAAGCGAACATAGGCAGTAACCCCTTTGACATTAGCCATAGCAGCTTCTTACTAGACACATCTCTCGGGGCAAGGGAAACAAAAAAGGCAAAAATAAACTATTGAGATGAAATCAAAATAAAAAGCTTATGCACAGCAAAGGAAACAGTCCATAAAAATAAAACACAGCCTGCTGGATGAGAGAAGATATTTGCAAATGACCTAGCTGTTAAAAGAGTTAGTATCCAATGTATACAAAGAACTTATAAAAAAAAAAAAATTCTGGGGCGCCTGGGTGGCGCAGTCGGTTAAGTGTCCGACTTCAGCCAGGTCACGATCTCGCGGTCCGTGAGTTCGAGCCCCGCGTCAGGCTCTGGGCTGATGGCTCAGAGCCTGGAGCCTGTTTCCAATCCTGTGTCTCCCTCTCTCTCTGCCCCTCCCCCGTTCATGCTATGTCTCTCTCTGTCCCCAAAATAAATAAACGTTGAAAAAAAAAATTAAAAAAAAAAAATTCTAAAACTCAACACCCAAAAAGCAGATACTCCAATTTAATGGGCAGAAGACATGAACAGACATTTCTCCAAAGAAGACATATAGATGGCCAACAGACACATGAAAACATGTTCATCATTACTTATCATCAGGGAAATGCAAATCAAAACTACGTGAGATAGTACCTCACACCTGTCAGAATGGCTCAAGTCAACAACACGGGAAACAACAGGTGTTGGCAAGGATGTGGAGAAAGGAGAACCCTCTTGCACTTTTGCTGGGAATGCACACTAGTGCAACCACTGTGGAAAACAGTGTGGGAGTTCCTCAGAAAGGTAAAAATAGAACTGCCCCATGATCCAGGAATCACACTATTGGGTCTTTACCCAAAAAATACAAAATCACTAATTCAAAGGAATACATGCACCTCCATGTTTATAGCACCATTATTTACAATAGCCAAATAGTGGAAACAGTGCAAGTGTCCATCATTAGATGAATGGATAAAGATGCAGTTATATGTACAGTGGAATATTATTCAACCATAAAAAATGAAATTTTGTCATTTGCAATGACATGGGTGGAGCTAGAGAGTATAATGCTAAGTAAGCCAGTCAGCAAAAGACAAATACCGTATGATTCCACTCATATGTGGAGTTAAAAATCAAAACAAATAAAGGAAAAGAGAGAGGCAAACCAAGAAATGGCATTTATTTATTTATTTATTTATTTGTAAGCTTATTTATTTAAATATTAAAAAATTTTTTTTAATGTTTTTATTTTTTATTTTTTTTAATTTTTTTTTTTTTTAACGTTTATTTATTTTTGGGACAGAGACAGAGCATGAACGGGGGAGGGGCAGAGAGAGAGGGAGACACAGAATCAGAAACAGGCTCCAGGCTCTGAGCCATCAGCCCAGAGGCTGATGCGGGACTCGAACTCATGGACCGTGAGATCGTGACCTGGCTGAAGTCGGACGCTTAACCGACTGTGCCACCCGGGTGCCCCATTTTTTATTTTATTTTTGAGATAGAGATGGAGCATGAGTGGGGGAGGGGCAGAGAGGGAGGGAGACACAGAATCTGAAGCAGGCTCCAGGCTCTGAGCTGTCAGCACAGAGCCCGACACGGGACTTGAACTCATGGACCGTGAGGTCATGACCTGAGCTGAAGTTGGACGCTTACCCGACTGAGCCACCCAAGCACCCCATAAGTTTATTTATTTATTTTGAGAGAGAGAGAGGGAGTGGGAGAAAGAGAATATGGGCACAGGAAAGGCAGAGAGTGAGGGAGAGAGAGAATCCCAAGCAGGCCCTGTGCTGTCAGCATGGAGACCTGTGTGGGGCTTGAACTCACAAACCGTGAGATCATGATCTGAGCTGACACCAAGAGTTGGACACTTAACCGACTGAGCCACCCAGGCGCCCCCAGACTCTTAATTATAGAGAACAAACTGATCATTAGTAGACAGCAGTGGGGGGCGGGATGGGTGAAATAAATGATAGGGATTAAGGAGGGCACTTGTGATGAGCACCGGGTGATGTGTGCAATTTTTGAATCACTACATTGTACACCTGAAACTAATGTAACACTGTATGTTAACTAACTGAAATTGAAATAAAAACTTAAAAGTAAAAAGTAAATGAAACTTAAAAAAAAAGAGAAAGTTTATATGCTTTGATCTCCATTTCCCCATTTCCTCCACCCCCTCTGCCTCTGGAAACCATTGTCCTATTCTCTGGTTCTATGGGTTTGACTTCTTTTGTCATCATTGCTTTCTTTGGCAAGAGGTTTGTTCCAACCTGTTCTGCTTATTTTCCGTAATATCTAGAATCCTCTGCCCAATTTATTTGTTTTTATTTTTTTTTAAGTTTTATTTATTTATTTTGAGAGAGAGAGAAAGAGCATGCACAAGAAGGGGAGGAGCAGAGAAAGAGGGAGAGAGAGAATCCCTCGCAGGGTCTGCAGTGTCATATTGTGAAGCCCCATTCGGGCCTCAAACCCACGAACTCTGAGATCATGACCTGAGGCGAAGTCAGGCACCTAACCAACTGAGCCACCCAGGTGCCTCCCAATTTATTTTTTGTCTATTCATTTTCTGTTGTCAAATGTATTAAAAATCAAACATTTTATTATGTTCAATAAAATTTTACCTAAAAAGTATCTGATAGTTATCAGAAAACTGGATATCCTCCGACTACCTTTACTATTTGGCATATTTATGACACGAATGAGAAAATGTTGCATATATGTACCCTGTGAGTTTTTTCAACTACCTGTCTTAACAGCTACTCACACAAAATTCATTTAGTGCCAAGAAAACATTGCTGCATAAAATTTATTGCCCTTCAATATTGTCAATATTGTCCTTCAATATTGTCCTTCAATAGTATTTATTGAAGGCGCTATCATGTATTCAAGTGATATTTTGACTGTCCAACTTGAAGAACACTTGACTTAGCCCTTTAATGTAATGTGACTTAACTTTTCTTGTTTTGATTTCTTTTTAGTTTGGTGACATATGCTCTCTTTAAAAAATTTTTTTTAATGTTTATTTATGTTTGAGAGAAAGAGGGAGAGAGAGAGAGAGAGAGAGAGAGAGAGAGAGAGAGCGAGCTGAGAAGGGGCAGAAAAAGAGGGAGATACAGAATTCGAAGCAGGCTCCAGGCTCTGAGCTGTCAGCACAGAGCCTGCTGTGGGGCTTGAACTCACAGACTGCAAGATCATAACCTGAGCCAAAGTTGAATGCTTAACCGACTTAGCCACATAGGTGCTCCATACTCTCTCTTTTTTTAATAGAAAGAAATTCACTATGGTTAAATGCAGTGAAAATGAGTACTTTTTTTTTTAACTGATAGGTTTTTTAACTGATCTATATCAAGTGAGATAAGCAGGACTTGTACTAGTTTACAGGGAACCCTTTTTAGTCATTTAAAAGGAAATATATTTTTTCATCTCTAGATAATGCTTTAAAAATCTGTATGTTAAGAATTATTGAAAAGCAAAATTCTGCACTGTGTTGTTGTTGTTGTTGTTGTTGTTGTTGTTGTTGTTGTTGTTTTTGTCCACCTTGCCTCTTCTGAGGTAACAACAAAAAAGCTGTATGCAATTCCTAACTGAAGCATTCCTTCACTTGAACTGGTCTTTTTGAACAATGAGAGAAGTGCTGTAGTAATGCAAAGAGATTGTTAGAGACCTAAAGTGAAAGGCAGTAGGTTATTATGAATAATTTTGTGAACTTACATCAGATTTATTTTAACATGACTACTTTTGCTAAAAAGCTCATTAGAGGTTAACAAAATGATTTCATAGAAAAAGCCAAAGCTCAGACAAGTCTCCATAATTAGCTTTTATGCAATGAGGACACAAAGAACTTTATAGCTCAAAGGAACCTTACAACATTCCAACAAACTCTCTTACATTAAAAAAGAGGGAAACTGTGACCCAAGGAGAAATAACTAATTGTTTTTTTTTATGTTTTTCTTTTCAATTTGTATTTATTTTTTTAACTGTTTATTTATTTCTGAGAGGGGTAGGAGGGGCAGAGAGAGAGATGGAGACACAGAATCTGAAGTAGGCTTCAGGCTCTGAGCTGTCAGTACAGAGCCCAATGCGGGGTTCGAACCCACGAATTGTGAGATTGTGACCCGAGTTGAAGTTGGACACTTAACCAACTGAGCCACCCAGGCACCCCTTGATTAATTGTTTAAATGAAGTTTGAAGTAGACTGTGAATGTTTTTTTTTAACTACAAGCTATATAGAATAAAATATATACAAGGTATATAATTTATTATTATTATATTAGAAATAACAGGCTATACAAAATTTTGTTCATTGCAAAGTGTTTATTAGTGGCTGCTAGATGGGTCTCAGTGGGCTGAAATAAAATTTGGGCTCCTTCTGGAGGCTCTAGGGAAGGATTCATTTGTTTGTCTTTTGCCTACCTTGCTTGGCTCATGGTTCCTTTCTTGATATTTAAAGCCTACAAGGTGAGGCATTGCTGCTTCCTCCTAACATATCAGGACACTTACGATTACATTGGATTTACCCTAGCAATCCAGGGTAATCTCCACATCTCAAAGTCAGCTGATTAGCAACCTCAACTTCATCTGCAACCTTAATTCCTCTTTGTTATGTAATTTACCATATTCATAGACTCCAAGGATTAGGATATGGACACTTTGAGGAGGCTTTGGTCTGTAACAAGTAGTAACATAAATACCTATATTAAAATAAAAGGACAGCTAGAAGCACCTAAGTGCTTATTTGTTTGGAGGCACAGATACGGATTTATTTGATTGTTTAATGTTCCTGTTTCTTCTCCCGTCCCAACCCTTGTATTAGAACATTTCCTTAAATTTACTGTAGGGTGTTAATATAGGAAATGGCCAGCATTTTATTTTTATTTTTTGTATTTGAAGTGACTTTCCAGATCTGGATATAAATTATTTGGAGGTGTTTTCAAGTTATTAGAAGATGAGCAGGTCAGGCATGTTCTCCTTGTGCGCATTCTTACCTTACTCATATGTAATGGCAACTTCCCTTGGCTTACACCTATAGCTAGGTACACAAGATAACCTTTTGTTTCTTGGTAGATGGCTTAAAATATACTTTCTAGCTAGATAAAATAAATGGAGGAAAGCAGTCATTTATAGTGGTCATTTCTGTTTTTTACAGATATAGATACCGGTCTGGTTTTGTTAATCTTACCATGGGTATTGTGATCTTATTTTTCTGTAGATATGAAAAGTACATGTATCATTTCTATCAACAAACTACCTTGTTTCAAAGTTGTGAGATTTATCAAAGGGAACTTCTGTGGGAAAGGAATTTGCACAGTATTGGTTGAATCAGATATAGATAGACTTTTTTTGTTTTGTGAAGGTGTTTACTGCGTATATTGAATTCCCCCAGCCTGAGGCAGTGTTTCTGTTTGGTACAGCAATTTTAGAAAGTTTTTTTCTGATTGCAATAGAAACATTGCAAATTTTCAAGGGGCTGGAGGAATCTTTGGTTAAAGGAAAGTTCCAACTAATTGGTAGGTAAAAGATAAGTGAAAGAAAATAGAACAGAACTAGTAGCAATCTGTTTCTCGGGGTGGGAAGGGAGTGGGCATGTCTATAAATGAATGGCCAGTGAGGAGGTTTGGATGCTGTCCATGGAAGTCATGGAATTACTGATGAGTTTGTTGGGAAATCTGTAAATCTGTTAGAGAACAATTTTGTACTCCTGAAACTTTATATCAAAGATAATAGGTTCAACAGGATTATAAACTTGAGCACTGAAAAGAAAAAGGAATCAGTCTAAATAGAGACAAATTACACTCCTTGAAAATAAACTTTACATGGTAAGAAGTGTCAAGTTGTGATATTGACAGGCAGTTAAATTAAGGTCCTAATAAACTTCTCCTGGAGACTATAGTGAACTAAAAGCTTGAAATTCGAGATTTGTGTCATGCTGCCAGACTGAAATTTTGTCCAAAATGGCGTGTGTGTGTGTGTGTGTGTGTGTGTGTGTGTGTGTGTTGCATATATATTTAGTAAACATAGAAATATCAATCTGTTAATATTCCTAGAAACTGTGACTCCCAACTTAGTTTGTCTCGATGACTCAATCAGTAGCAAAAAAGTCTGGTCCTTTCCATTGTCAGGTAGGATTTCTCAAATTAAGAACAGCCTTTATTCATTTGAAAAGAACTTGAGTGTCTTCTAATTGCCTGGCATTATGTTAGATGGTAGATGTAGGATATTGAATATAAGCAAATTCAGTCCCTGACCTGATGGTGTTTATAGTCTAATGGGGAAGCTAGCATTTTAATTAGTTAATCATACAGTGTTAAGGTACATACTGCTATGAGAGTCTGGAAAAGCTTCCCCCAAAAGGTGAGTTGTGATCAGAGGGATAAATAGAAAACAATAAAGTGAAGAGAGATGAATTGGGGGGAGGGCAAAGCAGTCAAGTTTGAGGAAACATTTACAAAGACTATGTGGCTGGAAGATGTTAGAGTTCACAGGGTACAGAATGGGAGAAAGCATTGAGTGATAAGGATAGACAATAGGAAACCATTAAAGGATTGTAACAAGTTGGGTGGTGGTGATAAAATTGGATTTCTGTTTCAAAAGATCATTTTGGCTACAATGTATAAGACGGAATAGAAGTAGGCAGGAGTGACTGTAGGGGGATAAGTTGAGACTGCAATTATCTGAGAGAAGTTGGTTGCTTGGTTAGTATTGGAGTATATATAGAGAAGGTGATGGGTTTAGGGCACGTTACAAGGTTAAGATCTCAAGATCTGGTGATGAATTGGGGATGACAAGGTAGGGTCAAAAATGTATCTGGGGTTTTTCTGGCTTTCATATCTGGTTGAGAGGAGATATTTTACTGAGAGAGGGAGGCATAGAATGGGACCACATTTGAGGGGTAGGATGGGGGTGCAGATCATAAGCACAGATATGGATGTGTTTGAAATCCCTTCATGACATACAGGTGGAGAGATCAATTTAGGCAGTGAGATATATAGGTCTAGAGGAGATTTTTGGCTAGAGAACTTATGGCATATCTGCATTGGCTTGTAATTGAAGCTATTGATACTGATGAGAAATTCGCACATTTAATGGCCAATAAGAGGACAATAAATCTGCAAACCTAGGAGAGTTTGGAAGAAACTAGTAGGTTTAGGTCAGTTTAACCAAAAGTGTGAAGAGGGAGTGGTCATCAGTGTTGAATTCTGATGAAGCATGAAGAATAGGGAGGCTCTGAGGGGCACCTGGCTGGCTCAGTCTGTAGAGCACTCAGCGCTTGATCTCAGGGTTTGAGTTCAAGCCCTACATTAGGCATGGGGCCTACTTAAAGAACAGTGAAGGCAAAAAGATGTCTGTTGTACGAGTGATGTGAAAGTCATCAGTGACTTTAGGCAAAGTGCTTTCAGTGGCATCAACCAATAAGTTTTCTTATGGTAGGTGTAATTCTTCTGGGAGTGGTCATTTGCTGTTTTATGGAATCTTCGTCTAAATGCAGGGTTTCTTTTTTCTCTTTTCTTTTCTCATTCATTCATTCTTTGTGATATTTGTCTTACTCTCTCAAAATTGAGGTTTGCAAAATAGGATTTGCCATTGTGAACAATATATTATCTGCTCTGATATGAACATGTTTTCTTTGTTTCTCATATCTCAAATACAACAATAAAAGCTTCTTTTGTTATTTTTAGTATCTTTTAGGACTCTTAGTTTATGCTCAACTATAGTCTCCCTGACATTATTTGGGTGTAGATTTCATTTGTATTATTTTGTTCTTAAGTTTTATATAAATTCTCTGTGTATTAAATACCTTAGGGAAAGAAAGAACTGTGAACATTGCTTCTAAGTGTACCCTACAATTTCTGTTGATTCATTTTAGTTGCATGTTCAGTTGTTTTGTTAAAATGAGCCATATTCTCTAGCTTTTGTACTCATAAAATCATTATTAGTTTTTCCCACCCTCAATTACAAATAATTTATTTTTTAAATGGCTATATATCTGACTGTATTACTGTTCCACTCCCTAGTTAATTAGGAAGAAACCTACTCGCCTTCTGGTCACTTTACATCTCAAGGATTTTCAAAAAGTTATGGTTGATTTATGCTTTTCCAAGGCCTGACATGCATCTCTTGCCTGTTACCCTGGGGTCAGTAGGAGCCCCTTGTATATTACACATAGGAAGTACTTCAAAACTATTACTGTTTTATTATGTAGATTAAAAAAAAACCCCAAAACTATTTATTGGTATATTCATCTTTGCCATTCCTGTTCATACTATGGTCTTCTTTAAATTTTAGGATTCATTTGCTTTGTAGCTCATGGATTATCTCACACATGAATTAACAGATGACATATGGTATATGCAGTGTATTAGTTTTTCTCATCAGATTACTCCTATTTGTAATTGTAGCATTGTATATACTATGAAGACAGATTCAACCAAGTAAACTGGCGGTGGGTGCTACAAAAAAAAAAAAAACAAAGTAATTTTTTCCTTTAGTCTGAATAACAGTTTTTCAGGCCTTGTTTCA
>NW_024412394.1:84703068-84737139 GCF_014898765.1 Herpailurus yagouaroundi | reverse complement strand
TAATTTTTTCCTTTAGTCTGAATAACAGTTTTTCAGGCCTTGTTTCATGGGCAAGCAACTAGAGTAGTCACATAGGGTCTCAAATTCAGAAAAGGGCCCACATGTAGGGTTTAATGCCTCATGCTTGATGTCTTGAAATTCTTACTAATTTCTTCTTTGATTTGGTTTTTGTGAATGAATTCCCCTGGGACAACTGGGTAAGAGATTGAGGCTTGGAAACCCACCTCGCAGGGGTCCATCTCCCATCACCTCCCATCCCCCTTTGGGGTGGGTTCTTGGCCACACAGTCTCCTGCCCCTTCCCAGTTCAATGAGTCCTCTCCCCTTGGAGGGAGCTTGAGTGCAGGTGGGGGGATGGTTGAATCTAGCGTGTATCTTCTGCTCCCTGAGTTTATAGAACCAGGACCTGAGGCACTCGTCAGGGCCTGGAATCACCTTATGAGTATTCCCACACCTGAGAGCTTGACATTAACTAGCAAAAAAAAAAACAAAAAAAAAAACAAAAAAGAAAACAGGTTGAGACGCTCGTTCGTGTAAACAAGGGGCATGCATTTTTATTTTGCTTTGGTCAAATTATGTAGTTGGTCCAGGGGTGCCTGGGTAGCTCAGTCGGTTGAGCGCCTGACTTCGGCTCAGGTCATGGGCTTGCAGTTTGTGAGTTCAGGCCCCACATCGGGCTCTGTGCTAACAAACAGCTCAGAGCCTGGAGCCTCCTTCGGATTCTGTATCTCTCTCCCTCTCCCTCTCCCCCTCCCCTGCTCATGCTCTGCTTCTCTCTGTCTCTCAAAAATAAATACGTGTTAAAAAAAAAAATTGAAAAAAATTATGTAGTTGGCCCTGACACTTGTTAACAGTGAAATAATGGCTTAGAAACTAACTTCACCTTTGCAACTTATTTTTTAATTTTTTTTTTGTAGTTTCAAGTTTTTATTTAAATTTCAGGTAGTTAACATACAGTGTCATATTAGTTTCAGGTGTAGAATTTAGTGATTTATCACTTACCTACAATACCCTATGTTTGTCACAAGTGCCCTCCTTAATACCCATCACCCATTTAACCCAACTTTTGCAGCTTATTGATTACATTATTAGAAATAAGGTAAAACGTTTTCAAAATTTTTAGTTTTTTTCAAACATGGGATATTAATGGGTTTACTTGTAATTAGAACCAAATATTTCATAACAGTAATTGTTTTTCCACAGAGCATGCTGTTAGTCTTTAAATTTATTTTTCACTAAAAAAAGATTTTTGAAATTGAGCTATTTATACCCTCCCAGCAGTAACAAGTAGAATTTTGAATTTACAGTATGAATTTAGAGGTGTGCCTGGGTGGCTCAGTTGGTTGAGCATATGACTCTTGATTTCAGTTCAGGTCATGATCTCATGGTTTGTGAGATTGAGCCCCTGTGGCTCTCTCTAACAGCACAGAGCCTGCTTGGGATTCTCTCTCTTCTCCTCTCTCTCTCTCTCTCTCTCTCTCTCTCTCTCTCTCTCTGCCCCCAAGTAAATAAATAAACTTAAAAAAATAAAATTATGATTTCATTTCATCACATCACTGCCTCTTCCTGGCCCCCAGTGCACATTCTAGCTGTTCTGTTACCCTCAATGGACTTAAGTTACCAATCTCCTTTTGTTGGAAAACATGTTTTATTTGATTGTTTTTCTGAAGGCCTTATTTGCTTTGCACAGGTCCTTTTAATACATAAAAGTAGCATAGCGCTGCCTGTGGCAAATTCTAAAATCTTTTTTTTTTTTTTTTTTTTCAGTGTAACAATTGAACCCAAGAGATGGAGGGAACAAATTAGATTTAACCTTTCCATCCATAGCTTTTGTGACCTCTCTTGTTCCCACTCATATGAACTGGCAATATTCTTGTTGTTGTTGTTGTCTTTTTTTTTTTTTTTCAAAACACCTCATGACCTTATTCTCTTCTAAATTAAAAAAATATTGGCATCACTGTTTGAATTATCTTCTTTGTCATAAGTTGGAAGAGTTGATCATGCTGGCGTTACAGGTACTCATTGCAGAATATGCTAGAGCCATCTGTTGTATTTTTTTTTAAACTAAAATAAAGCTTCTGAAGGGCTTTTTGTGAAATACATAATAATGAGGTGTTCACAGATTGCTAATTTATTACTTTTGATTTACAGTTCTATCCGTAGAGCATCTTTCTAAAAATTCTTTGAGATTTCAGAGATCTGCTTTGTTGGTTTTACCCAAATTAACTTATAGCTTTCTCTAATGTCTACTAAGGCAGATCCCACCAAGGGACATTTTCTGCACTCCTTTCTTTCTTAAAAGTCCTAGAGAGCTTGAGGAATTAACTTTGGTTTCCATGTCAGTATTTATATAGTTTATGAGCTAGCATTTTCTTTCCATCTAGAGCTTAGACTGCCTCTCCAACTTAATAGTTGAATTTGTGACTTTTAAAATGTTTTCACAGTTGAAACAACTGTTATAAAGTGATATAAACCTTTTGTGTTTCTTGTAATTTGACCTTTTGCCTAAAATATTATACAACAATGAATAGATGTTTGCATTCCAGGAATACTTTAATCTCTAAGTTTGTCATGGAATTCAAGGTTGAAATCATTTATTCAAAAGTAAAGTTAGACTTTTAAAGAGAAGACCGAATTATTTTGCAGAAACTATAATAAAATTTGAATTAAAATGTTTCAATTTTCTTGCTTTCTAATCACAACCTTAATTTTATATTGTCCTCAACTAGAAGGTTATTTAACTTCAAAGTGTCAATTTGTTTTACATAAATAAACCACTTAAGATAGCATACAGAAGACGTAGAAAGGCATACTAATAGGAAGTCTAGAGTGGTCCCATGGTGTGGAGATGAAATTCACAGACAAACTGAGGCTTCAGTAGTTTGAAGAAGGGAAGTTACATCACAGACGTACAGCATATGTAAGTGTTTCAGAGCTCCTAAAATGCTTATTAATCCTGGGGATACAGTATGCTAGAGGCTACCAGGTGCTGAGAACACTGGCATCAAGCCAACTTTTCATTTTAACTGTTCTAATAGAGGCAATTCAGATATAAACAAGCATAGAATATAGGGCAAACTTGGTAGGGCAGTGCTGGATTTCCCTAGTTGTGAATGAATTCCTTCACCTTGAAACCCTTTCTGTATCACTTTATCTGCATTTGTCATTTGGAGGGCATCATTTTCTTAGAGTTTGTTTGTTTGTTTGTTTGTTTGTTTGTTTTTTAAGTCTATTTATTTACTTTGAGAGACAGAAGCCAGTGAGGAGAGGGAGAGAATCCCAAGCAGGCTCTACACTATCAGTGTGGAGCCCGATGTGGGGCTTGAACTCACAAGCTGTGAGATCATGACCTGAGCCAAAACCAAGAGTCAGACGCTTAACTGACTGAGCCACCCAGCACCCTTACTTAGAGTTTTAAAAAACTTTTTAACTCCCTTTCTTGATGATATTTTATTGGGGATAGGCATATATTGCACCTTTCTTTATATCTCCTCATTAACCCATTTGGTCAATTAATTTTGCCTATTTTTAGCCTTTGATACTCTTCCATTTTCCACTTTGTTTTTACATCTGGGGCCTCATTCCTCATCCTTTCTAACCATTCTCTTTTTTCTCTGATGTCTCTTTCCTGTTACTCCACCTGGTAAATCTATGCTAATTGGGAACAACTAGCCACATGTGTGTTTTGAGCCCTTAAAATGTGGACACTCTAAATTGAGATCTGTGATAAATGTAAGTTTCATGGTGGATATGAGATGAAGAAAATAATGTAAAATATCTCAATTTTTTTTTTATTGATTGCATATTGACGTGATCACATTTTGGGGTATATTGGACTAAATAAAATTAATGTCATTTGCTTTTACTTTTTAAAATGTAGCTAACTAGAAAATTTAGAATTATATACATAGATCTAATTATATTTCTATTGGAGAGGACTTGCTCTAGATTCTTTTATTATTATTATTATTATTATTATTATTATTATTATTATTTTTACAAATCTCTTAGGATACCTTTCTTCATGTTCTATCCTCACATCCCTAGCCCCCTAAAATTTTCACAGAGGCCACAAATTAGAAAATGGCAAATGTTTTGCAACTGTCTTTACAAATGAATGTTAGATGGAATAATCAGCAACCATGAAGCACTGATCCATGTGAGCACGTGGAGTTACTAATAGGTTTTTTAAGAATGAATGAAATGTGTAAAATCAGTGGTGATTGTGACACGACTCTGAATACAGTAAAAACCACTGAATTGTATGCTTTTAAAGGGTGTATTTTATGGTTATGAGAATTACATGTCAATAAAGCTGTTAATAAATGTTAGATTATTCTCTTCACATTAACGTGTCATGGGTTGGTTTTGTTTGGTGTTCTGTTACCCTTTTTCTGCTTATTAGGTCAAATCTGCCTTATCTTTATTAATCAAGTTAGCCTTCCTAGAAATTAAGTGTGTGTTCTTGTTAATGTTAGCCATGCTTTGATCTTGAAGAAATGAAAAACATCAGTCAATGTGTGTTGAGACTTTTGTAAGCAGTTGCAGTCCCTTTTTAAAATTGGTGTATGTGCAGAACAGATATTTTAATGCAGTTTTCCCCCTACGGGGACTTGTTAGGCTAATGTATTTCAGTGTCATTTTAATGCATTTTTATAATTTTTATTTGTTCCTTCAAACCTCTATGATGTTCCAGCATCTGATTAATTGTGGCTCCTTATTAGGACTTCTGGATTTTGTATACATACATATTACACATAAGAGAAAACATCTTTTTTTTTTCATATGGTACACATATCTTTTATATTACAAGTGCATAAATATGTATTTTTTTCCTAACGCCTGGACAATACATGGATCTGGGTGCTGAAGAGAAACATTTTGATTAATTTTTTTAACATTTATTCATTTTTTAAGAGACAGAGAGAGGCAGAGTGTGAGAGAGAGGGGGAGACACAGATCTGAAGCAGGCTCCAGGCTCTGAGCTGTCAGCCCAGAGCCCGATGCGGGGCTTGAACCTTACAAAGCATGAGATCATGACCTGAGTCGAAGTCAGATGCTCAGCTGACTGAGCCACCCAGGAGCCCCATAGAGAAACATTTTGATTAAATTGGTCTATTATAAAAAATGAAAAAAAGGTTAGTGTGAAAGAGTATTATTTGAATGATTTTTCAAGCTGCATTTTTTTCCTTTCAGTATTTGAAAGATGGCTGCAAATTGCAATATCTTAAGAAAATATTAATTTTACATCCGTGCTTCTAAGTGTTCATTTATTTTAGATTTGGCCACCATTTTGAGGTGCTTTACTTTTCTAACCTTGGAAATAAATATATAAGTAAACAGTTATAAAACTAATATAAATGTTGACAGGTGCTATTTGCCCCTTTCATCCATTTGACCTTAAGTAAGTAAAATTTGGAGAAATTAAAGTTTGATAGTTATATCGTTCATTACAGAAGGCGAGCATCTTCAAGCCAGAAGCTTCAGTGAGGAAGCATTTTTCTTGCATCTTTTCCATCAGCTTCACTTGTGGCTGTATTAAATTAGGAGTGCTTTGTTTCTCTTAAAGAATTTCATAATCTGTTTCTCCTGAGAATTTTTGTAATCTCTTGAATTGTGCCAGTGACTTAGTGGGCAAGGAAACCCCAAATTTACAACTGCATTCATCCTTGATGATTACTTCTTTTGGAAGAAGGACATTCTTCATGATTGTCAAGCTACAGTTGTGCCTTATAACAAATATATCATCAATTATATATTGTGACCCCCTGCCTCTTTGTATCTATTCCCGTTAGAGACTATTTACTGTGGATTGAATATTGATGTCCCCACAAAATTTGTATGTTAAAACCTAATCCTTAGTGCAGTAGTATTTGGTGGTAAGGTCTTTGGGAGGTAATTGGGTCATGAGAGTAGAACTCTCATGAATGGGATTAGTGCCCTCATAAAGAGGTCCTAGAAATAAATGTGAGAAATAAGTTTCTGTTGTTTATAAGCCACCCAGGCTGCGGTACTTTATAGCAACTCGAATGGACTCAGACTTTACGATTATCTTCAATGTAATGCTGTTAATTTGATAGATAAGCACCATTATTTCCTTATTTATTTGAAATGGCATCCCATGAAGGCTTATTACTTGTGGAATCTTAAAGAATAAGACTAACAGACTACTACTAACAGCTTCTTGTAAGTAGCTTCTGTCTTTTATGATGGAACCTCCCGGAGGACCTGTGTTTCTTTGTTGGTCCGAATGACTCCATTTGTTGTTTCTTTGGGTGTCAGTTTATTTTTTTAATGGCACCTCTGGATACAAAAGTTTCAAAGTCCTTAGAAAAATCTTTTCAGAGTTGGTAGAAAAGCCCTGGGTTGTGGGAGTTTGCCCTGTATCATTCGCCTCCAGAGTGGATCTTGGTGAGGTGGGACCCTGGTGGCTGTGGGTTTCCTGCCTTCTTCCTTTTCCCTTTTGTCCCGTTCTAGCAGTGGGCTTAAAAACTACAGGATACGATGAACTTTGCCAAGTTGTGGTACCATGTCCTGACCTTTGTAGAAACTAGGTGTGTTAATTAGTGTGACAATCTATAAGAAGTTGTTTTGATTTATTGGATATTATAGTTTAAGGAACACAGAGTTACTGCAATTCCCTCCTCGTTTTCCAGACGAGGATTCGACCAAAGATCCCTGCACACTTAGTATTAATACCCTTTCTTCCTTCATAATACACTTCTGATAATTTTAACTCGTAGTACCCATCTTTAAATGTTCCAGTTTTTAAGCTATGAGGATAGCTTTTTATGTGCATAGAATTTTAAGGTAAATGCATGTATTTCCAAAATTTGTGAGCTTTAATAATCAAAAGAGTGTATTTATTTTTAAATGGTCATGAGATAAGTTATAGATCATTCTGTGTGTGCCTTTTTATTGATGATAGAGATAGGTATAGAGCACAGGAGAAGGTGAGCATATTGGATTTCTTTCAAAAGTTTATTAACAAAATTACATTTTAAAGTGCTCTGGTTCTTACAAATTGTATGGTTTTGTATTGTGAATAATTTAATTTTTATTCAATGTTATTTATTTTTGAGAGAGAGAGGGAGACATAGTGTGAGCAGGGGAGGAGTCCAGAGAGAGAATCTGAAGCAGGCTCCAGGCTCTGAGCTGTCAGCACAGAGCCTGACTCGGGGTTGAAGTCACAAACCACGAGATCATGACCTGAGCCGAAGTAGGACCCTTAACTGACTGAGCCACCCAAGCACCCCTGTATTGTAAACAGTTTAAATGAAGTAGCCATTTATTTCTACTCAACGTTCAGATATCTAGTTTATGATCTTTTCTGAGATTATATTTTTAATTTCTTAGTGTAGAATGATCCGTTTAATGTATAACAGGTATATGGCCATATACATACCCCTAATCTGTGAGGATATTTGCATCTTCTTATTAACTTCATTTTGTCTTTATAATACAGAAAACAAACTGATTGGCTTAATTTCAAGGCTCAGCAATGACTGTCAGAGGATTTACTCTTCATTTTCCTCCCTTTCCTCGCTTTGAACCCACTTGTTTCCCAAAACATTTATATCTTTTCCAAGTTTTCATTTTGGTGGAGGGAAGGGGATTGAGTTTGTTGCTGTTGTTATTGTTAATCATTACATCTACCACCATTAAACTAAGGGGAGATGGAGGGGAATTGTGCAAATGCTCCGGTCTCTGATGCTGACTATAGTGTTGCCCAGGTACAGAAAATTGTGAATACAAATCAGGACACTGATTTCCTTGCCTTGTCTCCTGCTTACACATTTGGCAGTAAAAGGTGTTTGAGGGCAGTGCATGTGGGAATGTTCAGGAGTTAACATTAGTAATACTTTGGCTAAACAGATGGTATAATTAGCCCACAATGGGGAAGAACAACGTTTTTATGTTTGGATAAAAAGGGCTCACTGTGGGTGGCAGAGTAAGAGTTGGTTCCAAATGACAATACCTTGTAAAGATTAGGAGAGTGACAGTTTTATACCTCAGGATTTAGGCATTTATGGTGGATACATGCGCATATACATGATTGCCCAGCCTGTTTTATTTAAGTATGCTATTACTTGTTACTTTTAGGAAAAAGTCCTCTGCAAGGGAATGCACAAATGACTGTTCATTCAGCTTAGCCCAGGAGACGTGGCTAAGTACTGTGGAGGATTCAGGAAGGAACTTGGTCTTTGTATTCAAATAGCTAATTTTCTGGAACAAATTCATTGGATATTGGCAAATAAAGAACCAGACAAACATTTTTATAGTAAAATTATATTGTAAATGGTTGGCTCTATGAGTTACTTGGTTACATGTATTTTGGGGCACCACAAAAGTAATACGATGAGCAGGAAAACACAATCAGATAGATAAAAGAATATGCAAGCGCTTCTGCTTGTATAATTAAAAAATGGCTTCCTTAGTGAAAATTCACAAGTTGAAATTGGTTGTATTTTGTACTGTTCAAATTGATCTTTCTCAAGTTTTTATAACAACATAAATTTAAAGTAATACCTGACACTTTGGTTAATTATTAGAGAGATATTTGCAAAGATTTTCCCCCTTGTCAGCCCATCTGCTCCTATAGTACAGTCATAATGCACAAACATTGACATCTCAATTATTTCCATGGCAACAAATTGATGTCAGGATCTCACATTTGACTTCACTGCAGGACCAAATAGAATTTGGATTACAGGGTGGTTGGGAGTTGTTACTGAAGCACAGGTCTTTAAGAAGTAGAAATATCTTTGGGAAATAATTTTAAGCTTTTAAAAAGAATTGTTTCTAAAGATGAAAATATAAAACTACACATAAAGTATACGAATGCTTCTCTTCTATTTTTATGTGTGTATACGCACACACACACAGACATATACTTTTTGTGACAGTTGGAAGTAAGCGTTTGAATCTGATTTAATGTTTACTCAGAAGAGTAAAGATTCAGGCAGTAATCAGTAGTACAGAATAACTTACTTTTAGTTAAGTTTATGTATATGAACTATCAATGTGTTGTACCTCAGCTTTCAATTATGTAATCTCTCTGTGTTTGGTTTGGAATATTATACTTACAATTGCTCAGCACTGTGTGTGGCTGGCATAGTGTCAAAGGTTTTGCCATACTTTGCCTTCCTTCTTGTTTTATTTTCTGCTCCAGTGAGAAGTATTTAGTATTCCATTGCCTATTCCAAATGTGATTCTACCCATTCTTTGTTGCTGACTCTCAGGGGAAATAATTAGATTTGATTGCCATGAACAAACTTCTTTATTAAATGTAAAGTTATTTCTCATCCTTCTCTGTTTCATAGCCCTTTGTTTGTAACCTGTCATAAGGCTGGTCTCATTATTTTTAAATTTGTTTGGGCTTCTCCCTCTCAGACGAGATCGTGAAGACGGGATGGTCTTCATACTCTAAGTGTCAGGCACATACTGGGTACCTTACATCTGCTGAAAAGTGATCTCATGGGTTGTTGGGGCATTATGGATTCTCAGAACATTGACGGTATCCGTTCTAATGCTAGATTTTGAGTTTCATGGGCTTAACGTTTTGGTTTTATCTGTTTTTTGGAGACTGATGCATCATAAAACAAACTGAAAAAAAGAATGACTTACACTATGTAATTGGAGATGATTCCTTTATTCTTTCTATTAACTTCTTTGGATGACCAAGTCCATGTAAGGGATTATGTGATATATCAGATGGCTCCTGGGTGAACAAATTCTGAAACTCGGTGAATTAGGTGTTCAGAGGAATATTGGTTGCTGTATAAATTGTCTCAACATTTCTGTCTAGGTATCTGGTAGCCATCTCTAGGATGAAAAAGTTCTGCCACTCTGAACTGTGTTGGACAAACATGACTGTGTGGTTAATTTTATGTGTCAACCTGACTGAGCTAAGGGTATGTCCAGACAGCTGGTAAAACATTTCTGGGTGTGTCTGTGAGTCTGTTTCCAGCAGAGATTAGCATTTGAATTAGTAGCCTGAGTAGAGAAGTTTGTCCTCACCCATGCTGGTGTGCATCATTCAGTCTTTTGACAGTTACTGGGTGGTGGGTTGTGGAATTCCTTGGTTCTTGTCTTCTTGAAGGCAAGAATTCAGTGAGAGACCTGATAGAGAGTTAAAGCAGCAAAGGGTTTTATGTAGCAAAGGGTAAGTACACTCCAGAGACAGAGGAGAGTCTGATCCGAGGATGGGAGGCAACCTGCCGAGTTCCTCATTGTATTCTTTTATGGAGGTTTATTGGGTCTCCTCCCTTCCATCTTGTTTTTATCGCTTCACCCTTGGATCTGCCTTGGTTTTCTCCCCTCCAACCCTTTGTGCAAGTTTGTGTTAGTCATCTTACCATGAGTGCCTAAGCACAACCCACGAAGGGCCCAAACCACAATACAAATGGCGTTATAATGAGATTATTACTATTTTGTTTATCCCCTAGGAATTTTAAGCTCTCCAGCTTCAAATTGTTCAGGAAGAAGGATGCAATTCTAGTTGCAGCTTCAGAAAGGCAACTCAAAGTGCATTTGGTCCCTACTTGCACACTCCCCACCCCCTCAGCCCCGCGCCCACCCACACACAGTATTTTGGATTGCTTTCTGATCTTGCAGCTTGGCCCAAAGCCCAACATGTGTTTCAAAATATAAACTTTGGGTTATATATTGTTGATCCACCGAGTCCAGTACGTAGGATCATAAATCAAATTTTCCCTCTCTGAAAATGATAATAGCCTCAGGGTCTCTAGCAGACACAGTTTTTCTTAAGTTTGCATGCTCCAAAGGTGGGGCAGTCTTTGTAGCCTATATCTTCTGTTTATCAGTCTGTGCTAAACCACAAAATGGTTTGGTCTAAGGGAGAAGGAGTGGTGCCCGGGCAGAGAAGGGGTAGTCCCTGGCAGTTTTCCATCTGTTGTCTTTTCTCCCCTTCTGCTCGTGTGTATTTAACTGCTTATTCTAACATGGCTAGAACAGAAAGGCACAGGAAGGACGAATTTGCTATCTACTTGAACTGAGACACCCATCTTCTCCTCCTCTTGGACTTTCAACTCAGACCAGGACTTCCACCATTGGCCCTCAGGTCTTGGGTCTTAAAATGTAGATTGGGACTTAAATCATTGGCTCCCCTGGTTCTCAGGCCTTTGAAATTCGGACTGAATTATATCACTGGGTTTCCAGGTTCTCCAGCCTGCAGATAGCAGATTGTGGGACCTCTCAGCCTCTGTAAGTGTATACGCCAATTCCTATAGTAAGTTCCCTCATAAATATATACGTGCATAGATGTATCATATTATCCAATTGGTTATGTAAAGATATATATGTATATTATATTGTATATGCCCATTGGTTCTGTGTCTTTGGAGAACCCTGACTCCTACAACCATCAATAATTATGTTTTTCTCTTCTCCTAAGAGGACTTGCATATCTTTGCCCTTCCTTTAATTATTATTATAGACAATAGAGTGTCAGTAAACTTGTAAAAACCTTTTCTAACTTCCCTGCAAATCCACCCTTGGACTATGTGATGATGACTGCCAGTGTATGTCAGAGGTTTATTCTGTGCCTGACATTGTGCTTAGTACTTTATGCGTATCATCACATTTAAATGGTTTTAATACCTTAGGAGATAGCTACTCTTGCTCTCCCTATGTAATAGAGAGGGCAGGAAAGGTAGAGAAATGTGCAGTAATTTGCATCAAATCACATCCTGGAATAAGTGGAGGAGGTGGGATCTGAATTTGATTCTGCTCATTCTGAGTCAGGGCACTTAGAGTGATAGACTTTTTTTTGTTTTTAAGGTGGGATATGTTGCTTATGTTTTCAATTTTGGAAGGTGAACTTGTTTCCAAATTCTGAGAATGTCTCAGTGTAGCACCTAAGTGGGAATGATAGTTTCCTACCAGTAGCATTCCTGCTTTCAAGGTCACAGAAGCAGAGAATTGCCACAAAGCTAGAAGGAAATGAGTATATATAATGATAAGAACTTATAATGAGATTTCAAATGAGCAAATATACCCATTTTGGGTTCATTTAATTTTTTCCCATTCACCTTAATAGCATTGCAGTAAAAACTTGCTAATTTAGATCAATTGTGGGCAACACCTGTCTTGAATTAACAAAATCTAAATCGCAACAATAATTTTATAGAAATTGAGTTTTATTATTTTTCTGATATATATATATATATATATATATATATATATATATATATATATATAATTAGCCTATCATTTAGGGGCTGAAAAAACGAAACTTCTGAGTTACTTACTAGAATAGTTTATTTTACATTAGCATCCTGTCTTCAATCTTGTTTATGCTGTTAATTGGCTTTTGAAATACTTTAACATTTTCTACATAGGGATCAGTTCTTTGCAAAAGGCTTTAATATACAGCACCATGTTTAAGCCTCAGAAAAACCTTTGATTTTCTGACTAATCAATTTGATGTGAAAGGAGAACAGTAAAATGATTTCTTCAAGATAACACAGTTGGTTAGCCAGAACCTGGTCTAGAACTTGTGTCTTTTGGAGCATTTTATTATCATTACCCAAATTACTGTTAGGCATTCTTTCTGAATATCCTTAAGGTTTTTAAGTAGCATCTGAACTTAAGTGTTTTCCCTACCCTCCTTCCCCCTCCCCTTCCTTCCTTCCTTCCTTCCTTCCTTCCTTCCTTCCTTCCTTCCATTAATCCAGATTTATGTTTCTGAAATATTCAAAAAATGTGTTTTTCATAAGTAGATTTTTGGCTTTTTAATTTATTTGGTGGTTATTTCATTAGGTTCTCGTTATAGTTCAAATTTAGACTCATTGGATTGAATCATTTCACAATGTGGAGAAATTATTGATTGCATTCAGTTACTGTTTTGTCATTTGAGATATCTATCAATAATCAACCTGAAATAGTCCCTGTATTTGCTGTGTTTTAAGTTAGGAATAAAGTAGATTCCACTTCTGGTGTTCAATTTTACTTGTATCCAGAACTTGAAAGACTTTAAGTAACATAGCTGGCTTTGGCTATCTTAAGCAAACAGAAAAATTGATCATAAGGAAGTTGAGGTGCCTAGTTACCAAAGGATGAAAACATGGTGAGTTTCAGGATCAAGTAGAGTCAGGAACTTGACTCTGTCTCATTTCTTTGCCTTCTGTACCTCAAGCATACCCTCTCTTTTCTCCTTCCCCCTTCGGTCCCCACTTACTCTTTCCATCCTCTCCTCCTTTCTGCTTCTTTATGCCTCTTCTCTTCCTTTTCCTCTCTTCTTCTTTCTGTACCTCTTTCTCTCCTTTCTCCTTCCCCCCTTCTTTTTCTATTGTCCCTCTCCTTTCCCCAAGCCCCTCCTCCCATCCTCCCACCTCCCTCTCCCTCAAGTACTACTGTTGCATCATATCTGAAAAAGTATAGAACTCGTCTCATATTTAGTTGTGGGAAGATTGACTAGTGGCTGCAAATGGTAAAAGCCCAGTTGTTTCAACCTTAACACCTAATGATTTTGTCATTCACTGATGACTATTGCCTTATTTTTTTAAGGGTTGCAAAATGGAGATTTCCTTGTATTGTTCCTTCTTCATATATCATCTAGAGTTGTTTTATACAGAAGAACTCTTATCTGCTAGGGCGATTTGGTTACCTTGAAATATAGCTCATTATGGTAAAGTGGGACAATTCTTTGTGTATCAGTTTTCAGCATACTAAGTGAGGTCCTCAGTATGTATTATTATTTTTTTGTTCTGTTTTGTTTTTTTCTCGTAGAAATCTCTCCAGATGATTCTTACATGCAGCCAGGGTAGAGAAGCATCAGTCTAGAGCTTGGATATATCCCAAATCACAAAGTTTTATTACTTATAATAAAATCAAGTTTACAAGATAGCTACATGATATATTCCTTTGCCAAACGATCACGGTATATGGATTTAATTCAAAGCAACTTGTGTAGGAGTGTTTTGGAAGGTGCTTGCTTATTTTTGTTAAATTATAAACTAAAGTAAATGAACCATGGAAAAAACGCCAAAGGCAACCTGAAAATAATAATACAATAGCTAACATTTATTCAGGGCTCATTCTGTGTTCAGCTTTGTGCTTAGCCCTTTACGGTCATTGGCTCATTTGAGCCAGTAACACCTAGGAAGTAGATAATCTAATTCTTCAGGCAAAAGAGGAGGAACTAGAAGCTGAAATTTACCTACTTGTCTACGATTATGGGATTAGCAAAAGATGTGGCTGGGACTGAACGGTGCAGACAGTTGGGAGACCCAGATCCTGTGCAGTGGATCCCAATACTCTTCTTCTCTCCCAGAATGGGGGATGGCATGTTTAATTCCAAACCTTTGTGTGGACTTTTTCTACTTTCATTCCAAGGCAAAGACATGGAATGACTATTTTTAATCTTCAGATTCTGCCGTAGGAAAAGGGACAGATGTGTAGTTGCATGTAATGGTTGGAATTTTGATTAGACCATTGTAACTAGCATTTTCCACATGGTTAAAATGTGGTTACTCACTTCTGTGATGTCATTCAGTCATAAAATCTGCAGGTTAGTTATTAGCTCTTTCTTTGTGTCTTAGGAAATAGGTTTCAGGAAGTTAAGTGCTCATTGTCACATCGTGAACTTTGAACCAGGGCCTCTCTGCAGTCTTTATTCTTTTTTTTCCAACGTTTTTTTTTTTTTTTTTTAATTTATTTTTGGGACAGAGAGAGACAGAGCATGAACGGGGGAGGGGCAGAGAGAGAGGGAGACACAGAATCGGAAACAGGCTCCAGGCTCCGAGCCATCAGCCCAGAGCCTGACGCGGGGCTCGAACTCACGGACCGCGAGATCGTGACCTGGCTGAAGTCGGACGCTTAACCGACTGCGCCACCCAGGCGCCCCTCTGCAGTCTTTATTCTTACCCACATTATGCTGACTAGGTGGAGGAAGAGTTAATAGGAGTAAAGAGTGGTTTGGAAAGTAGCACATAATCTTCTCCAGAAGCCATTTAAGGTGCTTTCTGAGCCTATACAGGAGACCTACATAGCAATGAACAGCATGAATTTTAGAGAATATGGTCCAATTAACTTTTCCAAAGTTAGGTCTTGGTCATATCTTTGTAGTTTGTTTTCACTTTTTAGTTGCTCTCTGGTGTTGAACAGCGGAGGAATAAGCTGTTGACTAATCACGATCAGCTTAGAATTTTGCTCTGAATTTTCAGTAGGTGTTACATGTTATTTGGAAATGATTTCAGTAAGAGATCTTGCTGTATCTTATTCTTGTGTGGTTTGCCTCATCGTAGATGTAGAATTTTAACTTAAGAAAAGGAACCTTGTATTTTCTCCAGTAATTAAAACTTGGGTTATGTAGGTTCAGAATTTTACCTTATCCAAAGTTTTTAAAATCTAAAAGCTCGTACTCATACAGCGAATCCATACAACATTCTTTGGTAGTGAAGACATAATCAATAGCCAGCAACACATTAACTCAGGGAATAAAAAGTGATCTGAAAGTTATACCAAACACACTTGTGTATACTTTAGGTGGAAAGAAATGAGGTCACAGATGGATAGCTTTGTTTATTTAAAGGGTCCTCCCCTTTATAAAGGGACCTTTTATGTGAGATTTAGAAAGTCCAGAAAAATGGAAACAAGGCCGAGAGAAACAAAAGACACAGGAAATATAATCAGCAGAGATTAATGGTGGCACTTGAACTAGTAACAAACATTCTGAACTAGAACAGTGGTGCAGGCTTTGAGAGTGGGTTCAAGCTGCCACATGGCCTGTCCCCAAATAGTCCAGAGATGACTAGGACATTTCCTTGTGAGAGTATAAGCAACTTGAAGGCAAGAATTAAGCATTTTCGTCCTGTATCATGAGGAATAATTCACATGATGCTTGGTATTTTATAGGTTCTCTTTAAGTGTACATAGGGAAAGCATATTTTAATTTTATTAGGGGTTTGGCCAAAATTCTATTGAGAATCATGCTAGAAAGCAGGTAATGAGTCCTTGCTTAAGTTTAGGGCATTGGCTCTCAAACTTTTTTTGGACCAAGGACCCATTTATGATCTGAAAAATTATTGAGGACCTAAAAGAACTTTTGTTTATGTGGAGTATGTCTATTGATACTTGCCATATAAGAAATTAAAACTGATAAGTTTAAAAAACAGTAACTAACAAATTCATTACATGTAACATAAAACCTATTTTTGTGAGAACCCTCTCCACCCATTGTATTTCCAAAACAAAATATTAAGTGATAAGACTGGCATTTCTCTAC
Source organism: Herpailurus yagouaroundi (assembly GCF_014898765.1). Lineage (NCBI taxonomy): Eukaryota > Metazoa > Chordata > Mammalia > Carnivora > Felidae > Herpailurus > Herpailurus yagouaroundi. The sequence continues at coordinate 84,720,891 of NW_024412394.1, read as the reverse complement.
ATATTTTATAATTCCCTTTAATTTCTAGTTTAATAGAAGACAGCCAAGTTTCTGCATCAGCTTCTGAAATCAATTTCCTGTGATATGTTTTTTTATGGTAAGGAATATGAAAGACGGGAGATGTATTTTAATAGACTTTCCTTTCCAAGTAAGTGTGGATATTCTTCTTTGGTCCTGCACTAAAAATCTACAGATTTTAATTTCCTAGAAGTTAGGAAAAGTTTTCAATGAGGAATTAAAAACTTTATCAAGGAACATTTTGTAGTGGTATTTTTGTACTTTGTGTAGATCTTTTACCCATGCATGATATTATATAACACCATGCATTGGTTAATTGGAAAATATTGGTTCACTAAGTTATGCATATCTTCTAGATGTTGACACATTTCCTCATATAATACAGTCAAACAATCATGTTTGTTAATATTAGAAAAAGTTTAAGTACTGGAAAACTGCCAAGGTCAGGATGGTGGCTAAAATTTTCAAGATACTAATTTTCACTTAAAAGTTCAAGTGTTTAAAATTTCAGGAATAGAATTTATTGATTCATCACTTACATATAACACCCAGTCCTCATTCCAACAAGTGTCCTCCTTATTGTCCCTCACCCCTTTAGCCCTTCCCCCCACTCAACCCCCCTTCAGAAACCCTCAGTTTGTTCTCTGTATTTAAGAGTCTCTTATGGTTTGTCTCACTCTCTGTTTTTATATTATTTTTGCTTCCCTATGTTCATCTGTTTTGTATCTTAAGTTCTATGTATGAATGAAATCATACAATATTTGTCTTTCTCTGACTGACTTATTTTGCTTATCATAATACAGTCTAGTTCCATCCACATTGTTGCAAATGGCAACATTTCATTCTTTTTGATCGCTGAGTAATATTCCACACCCCCCCCCCCCATTCAGTCCAAAAGCTAAAGTTTATTATTGGCAACAGATACTGTCAGTTTTTTTCCTTGAAATGACAGGATCACTTGTTCTTTTTCCCACAAATGTCAGTCATCCCCAATTTTGAGAAGTTTGTCTTCAGTCATTCGTTCAAATAAAAATAGTATTTCATGAAAAGAGTGGCTAGTTCACCTCATATCTCAGTCACATAAGTAAAGTTTCTTGAGACAACTATCCCATTTTATTTTGATTTGCAGCAGAAATGCCTTATGTGTGCCTCCCTTCTTTATCACATAGACTTGTAAAATGGCATGTACTCAGGATTGTGATTTTTAAAATTAGCTAATTATGCAGGTTTATCAAAAACTTTTTTTTTTTTTTTTGAGAGTGTGCACATGCATGCATGCATGGGAGGGAGAGGGGAAGGGAGGGAGAGAGTCTTAACCAGTCTCCACGCCCAGCAGGGAGTCAGACATGGGGCTAGAGATCATGGCCCGGGCTGCAACAAGAATTCGTCGCTCAATTGACTGAGTCACCCAGGTGCCCCAAAGACATTTTTAAGTGAAACTGAATTTTATTTACTATGATTGCATGCCAATAAAGAGTAAAATGACTACTAGTAAAATTTTGTGTCCCTGCTTTGATTCATGCTAATGGCATCAACAGCTTGACCTACCATTACTTTTGAACCATTAGTGAAAAACATAATACTGTCTTAGTTTGTTATGAAAATAGTTTTAATCTCATGATTCCTAGAAGGGTCTTGTAGAACTCATACTTTGAGTATCATTGGTTTAGGGCAGTGGTTGTCATATACATGTAAAGCAATTGTTCTTCTATGCAAAAAAAAAAAAAATCTCTTGGTAAATACTTCTAACAGTGTAATTTCTTCCATGTATTAGAATAAATGGTTTTGTTTAATTGGTTCATTAACAGCTTGAAAAAATTAAATTGCTTTTATAGAGAAGAGGATAATTTGTTTTTAATTTTCAAATAAATTAAGTACAATCATGCCTCACAGTGAATTTCTTAATAGTGATCTCGCTCATTATTATAACTTTGTATGTATCCTTAGAAGCAAGTGTGGTTTGAGCAGGTGATACACTTCTCCACTGTCAAAGTAATAATAATTTCTTAGTTTATAGAGTTCTTGGTTTGATTTTTATGCTTCTGCAGTTCAATATCACACAGTAGGTATATGCACAAAAATAAGTTAAATGTGAATGTGTTTGACCCTTAAGTTGTTGAATTCACATAGGGTCTCTTCTACATATAAGTATTAAATATTGATTCCTAATTTGGTTAACAGTTCATTTAAAAATTACACATTGGGAAAAATAACATTTTTTATCCTTAGAAACAGATTAAATTATGTAACTTTTTCTAGTATTTCCTGGGTTTCCCCTTTTCTTTCTAGTTTCCCCTGTGGGGGGAAAAAAAGCAACACTAAACTATTAGATGGAACCATAAGAGAAATGTCCTTCTACCAATAATAATGCCTATAGTACATTTTCCCTTGAAGTTCTACAGGTGTGGTAAGAACTTAAAATGGCTGTGTAGCTTGATATCAAGTACTAAGAGTGATTCAAATAATAAATTCTAATGAAATAATAAAGTTCAGGTATTAGTTATTGTTTTAAATAATGCAAAGTTAAGTAGAAAAAGGAATAAATTGTAAAAAGGGGTTTTAAAAGAGTCCATTTCAACCATGTACAGTATAAGGTTTGGTGAAGACTGCATGTACATGTTTATTTATTTTTAAAAAATATTTTGAGAGAGTGAAAGGGACGGGGGGGGGGGGGAGAGGCAGAGAGAGAGGGAGATACAAGATCCCAAGCAGGCCCTGTGGTGTCAGCACAGAGCCCGACATGGGGCTCGAACTCAAGAACCTTGAGATCATGACCTGAGCCAAAATCAAAAGTTGGATGCTCAACTGACTGAGCCACCCCAGGCACCCTGCATGTTGATGTTTAAAAATTACCTTGCAAAACACATTTTGTAAAACTGAGATGGCCTAAGAAATATGCAAGAGATCAATGTGATCTTTGCCGCTTAGACAAGGCAACATATTTTGTTAGGGGGCCACTTTTAAAGGTTGTGCATGGGGTGCCTGTGTGGCTCAGTTGAGTGACCGACTTTGGCTCAGGTCATGATTTCATGGTTTGTGGGTTTGAGCCCCGCGTCGGGCTCTGTGCTGACAGCTCAGAGCCTGGAGCCTGCTTCTAATTCTGTGTCTCCCTCTCTCTCTGCCCCTCCCCCACTCATGCTCTGTCTCTGTCTCAGAAATAAATAAACATTAAGAAAAAAATTTAAAAAAAAATAAATAAAGGTTGTGCTTGGTTAATATGTTCTGCACTAGGTTTTTGATTAAAGTTTAATTTGTAAATGATATTTGTAATTTTTGGCCCCATCCCATTACAGACATAAAAGGTAAACAAACAAACAAAAAAAGTTCTGATTCCCGATGACAAAGAGCTAGCATCATAAAGAACTGCATATATAAATAATTACTTCTAATACTTGTTTAGTGCCTCATATATACCATGCCCTGTGCTGGATACTAAAGATAAAGGAGGAATAAGATAAGATCCTTATAGTTTAACAGAGGGAGACAGTGGAGAATGTAAGTGAGGAAAAAGTGTTATGAGATCTATAATAAGAATATGCACAGGGGACTCAATAAGAATTTAATTTTATGGAGAAAGGAATATGTGAAATGAAAAGACCAGAAGAGTCTCTGTAGAACACGTGGCCAACTGGAATTAGATATACTCCGATAACTTAATAATTACAAGTAGCAATCATTTATTGATTCTCTAGGACTCTAGAACTAAGGTTATAAAAAAGTTAGTTCTTCATTTAGCCCACATGTTTTCATTTTTTTATTTTTCTTTTTTTAAATATAATTTATTGTCAAATTGGCTTACATACAACACCCTAGTGCTCATCCCAAGTGCCCTCCTCCATGCCCATCACCTATTTTCCCCTCTTCCTCCCACCATCCACCCTCAGTTTGTTCTCTGTATTTAAGAGTCTCTTGTGGTTTGCCTCCCTTCCTCTCTGTTTCTAACTACTTTTTCCCCCTTTCTTTCCCCCATAGACGTCTGTTAAGTTTCTTAAGATCCACATATGAGTGAAAACATTTGATATCTGTCCTTCTCTGACTGACTTATTTCACTCAGCATAATACCTTCCACTTCCATCCACGTTGCTGCAAATGGAATGATTTCATTCTTTCTCATTGCCAGGTAGTATTCCAACCACATCTTCTTTATCCATTCATCAGCTGATGGATGTTTACAGGCCACACATTTTTATAAAGCATCTATAGCACCTATTATGTGGCAGGCCCTGGTGATGCTGTCATGAATGGATGGTCCTTATCACTGACTGGGCTACAGTCTAGTGGGAGAGTCACATAATTTCACTCTGATTTAGTACATGCCCCAAAAGTGAAACACACAAAGGGGCATCTAACATGGCCAGTGGCCGGTCCCTTCACCAAGACATTTATGTTTGTCCCAGTGTGAAGAAGGATGCTTTCTGAGTCATGGAATATTTTTTGATGTACTTGGTACCAATATTTTTAAATAAAAAGAGACCTTTGTTTTTGTGCTGTATGTATTTCTTATCATTAAGGAGCATGGTCTTGATTCTACATGCTTGAAAGTGGTCAAGGTTTTCCCATTACTGTCAAGCACCCGTAACAGGTTAAGTGTAGTTCACACCCTTGTCCCATCACTAATTAGCTATTAGTCTCTTGAATCAGTTATGTAAGTCCTCTAAACTGTACTTTCTTAAAATAGTGGCTAATTCCTGGGGTGTTGGTGAGCATTTAATGAGACAATCTATGTAAGGTGCTTCGTATGGTGACTGCCACTTGGTAGATGCTTGTTATATGTTAGTTATTATTATTTTGTCTTAAAGTGCTTTAATAAACCATATAGTAGTCCTCAAAATAATTCCAAAATAGAATTCTTTCTTATTTCATAGGTTAGGTGGAAATATTGGCATTCTTGCCTGGCCTTACACTGCCAACCAAGAGAAGCATGCCTGCTCAAACCAGTGTTGGTAATGATTTCATAGAGAGTAATGCTCTCCAACTCTTTCCTATTAAAGTGGGATAATAAATACTTTCTAATCCCTCACTGTGTACAAAGCAGTCTGCTAAGTATTCTAGAGATAAGAAATTTGAAACTGAAAATATTTTTGTCCTAAAGTGGCTTACAGTTGATCATGATGAATAAGATAAATATTTAAATAGCCATGCATAGAACGTATAGTAAAACAAAAACAACAACAACAACAACAACAACAACAACAACAAAGGATCAAGTATTACTTAGCTTTGACTCCATTAAGCTTTAGATTTTCTGAAGGGTAAAAAACATAAGATTGCAGTTGTTAGAAAGGCCTTTGTTAAAAAGATGTTTTGAGCATTTCCCCCTACTGTTTTCCTTAGTTTTATTTGCAAGCTGGAGCAGGTATTAAAGATGAAGTGTTCTGGTGGGAGCGGTAGCCCGGAGCGCTTGAAGCATTGCTAATTTCAAACCTTGTAATTTAGTTAAATTGAAACATAACTGCATTTAGATGAATGGGCCGCCAGTTTTCCTTCCCAGAGCAAACATGCCAACCTTTCATTACTTCTTGTCTGTGCTACGGCTTCTGTGCTATTCAGATCAGCTTGTTTACACATAATTGACTTGTTACGCTGGTGCAGATTTTTTATTTTGAAAAAGGAACTTCAAAAAAAAAAATTAGGGAGACTTTGCATGGTGTACTGCATCAATCATTTTACATTTTGAAGTGAGAATGAGGAAGTGATTCCAGGTAACTTGGTGTTCCCGTGGAAGGTGGTTTGCACTTGGCTCACACTTTTACAAACCTGCGAGTAAGTGACACAGTAGGTCTGATTACAAATACAGTTTATCTTCATTTGGAATCCGTGACTTCTATTAAATTTAATTACTTCCCCCGTGGCTTCTATTAAATTTAATTAATTTCCCCTGCAGCTGGCATAGTGGAGGTGCTGCTGCTAAATGAAGGTGATTGCTAATTGAGGGAGTTTTCTGAAAGAGGTTTTACCCTTTCTCTTGTTTATCTGGAAATCGCTTATCCAGCCAGACATCTCAAAACATTACTGAGAAGTTGTAGGTTGCAAAGTCATACGTGAGTTCATCACCGTTACTTCTAGAAATTTGCAGGTTTTTTTTTTTTTTTTTTTTTCCTTTTAGGTCTGATCCTTCAGTTAGCTGGTCTTTTTGGTGGGAGGCCAGCCTAGGATTGTCAGCAAAGAAAACTGGCCCAGTCTTAACCTAGACAAGATGGAACGTGTTAAGCCTGTCTACACATGGAGGTTTCTGGCAACTGTACCAAGGTTAATTGGTGCTCAGTTTCAGAAACACAGAGAAGGAGAGGCAAAGAATTGGCATTGTGAATGAGCAATGTATTATTCATCCAACAATCATTATCTGGGGTGGGGGGGGGGGCCCTCTCAAATTAGAATTAGCAATCATATTGTTAATGTAGTTTTTCTTACTGGGGCCATACAACTGTAGTGATAAGATAAATGTCAGTATACATTCCTAAGACAAAACTAAAACTTTCAAAGCACTTTAAACAATCAAGATATAAAAACGTTGTATACCTATTGCCAGTGTTTTGTTTTTTCATCTTGGTCACACGTTAATGTAGGGGAAAGCAAAACTTTTCCTTTTTTCCCTTCTAGGTTCTTGGCTAGTTTAATGATTCAGTTGACACAACACAGATTAACAGGAGAAAAGCAATTTAATTAGTACGAACGAGAGTTCAGAGAAATAGGAGTCTCAAAGAAATGACCAAAGCAGTCAGCTTTTATATCTTTGCAAACAAAGAAACAATAAATTTGTGAAGAATTGTCAAGCAAAGTGATTTAGGCTTGGGGTACTAAATTAGTAAAGAAGTAACAAGGTTTGGGGGCGCCTGGGTGGCTTAAGTGTCTGACTCTTGGTTTTGGCTCGGGTCATGCTATCACGGTTCATGAGTTCAAGCCCCATATCGGACTGTGCACTGACCACTGCGGAGCCTGCTTGGGATTCTCTGTCTCCCTCTCTCTCTGCCTCTTCCCTGCTGTCTGTCTGTCTCTCTGTCTCTCAAAAATAAATAAATGAATATTTTAAAAGAAGAAGAAGAAGAAGAAGAAGAAGAAGAAGAAGAAGAAGAAGTAGTAGTAGTAGTAGTAGTAGTAGTAGTAGTAACAAGGGTTGTTTATATAGCCTTCCTGGCCTTAAATTCCTGATCTCTGGCAATAAGGATGCCTTTTACTCTCCAGGTGCAGGGAGGGTACTTTCACATGAGGAATTTATTTTCTGCTTTAAAGGGGGATAGAGGTGGGTCTGATGTTCTTGCAGTGGCTGTTTCTTTAGTAACATTAATTCAAAATAATCAGTATGCCACAGTGGCATATTTTGGTGTGACCTTTCCATCATTAGGAAGAAAAAAGTGTATACCATAAGTAGATGTACAGTCATTCAATGCATTTTTATTATCAGCCTTTCCATTTATAATAGAAAGGAATTTTCATTTTTGAGCCTCAGTATGTGCCAGGTATTATGTACACATTATGCACACACACATCGTATATATATTTATAAATTTTCCTAGCAGTCCAGTGATGTATTCTTTACGCAGACATAACCAAAGCTCAAGCTCTTGTCTTTTCTCTCAGTAATTACTTACCTATTTAAGTCATACGTGAAAATCCTGGTTTTGGGGAAAATTGTTTTTCTTTGAATGGACTATATATACTCTTTTGATAGCACACTCCTTAAAAAGCCACTTCCCTTGTTTTTCCCAATATCATTTTTTCTCCTACCTTTCTGGCCACCTCTGCTTAGATCAAACCTGAAAGTCATTATTTTTTCAACTTTTCATTTTTGGTTTCAAGTCCTTGGTGCTTTTTTGTGGTCCTCTTTTTTATTCTGTACTCTCTCCTTGATTGTTTTATCTAATCTCATAGCTGCCAGTACCACCTATAAACCTTTTAATACTTCTAAATTTATAACTCAAGTCCTGATCTCTCTTCTGAGCTGTTAAAGAAAACCAGAGCTGGACAACATTTAAAGCAGTAACAACAGATTTTATTCAGCAACTACTGTAGAAGGGAAAGCCAGTCCTCAGTATAGAACTGGTCTCAATTACTAATTAAGTGTGGACAAGTGGTTATTCATAGCCAAGGAGGAGCGCGGGTGTTAGTGGATAGAAGATCCCTAAGAGGAAATCTCAGGATTAGTAAGGGGGGATTCTGGTTGCACCTAATTGACAGGATTCTTGTTGAAGGCAGGTAGGGGGCTGAGATATCACCAAGGAGGGTAATGGGAGATGAGGGGTTTGATCAGATATTGAGGATGATGAGATTTTGAGGGTGAGAATTCTGACTAAACTGACTAAGCAGGGTTTTTGCTAAAATTGGGCTATGCAGGTCTGGTAAACTCGTGGCTGAGTGGAGACTAGGGCTTAGAGCAGCCTGTCTAAAGTTTGGGCAAGGAGGTAGTCTTTCTCAAGACCCTGGGTCTTCCTTTCACTCCTTCCATATCTCCATTTGATTATTTACTAGGCAAACTGAAATAGTCAAATTCTTGTACAAGTCTGTGTTTTCCTCCTCCAGCTCTCCCTGCTAGTCTTGCCTCAGTGGCTACCCTCACAAGCCTGGGAGTCCTTCTTATTCCAACCCTCTCCTTGTTAAGCTCCTTTTACTCCGTTATCAGATTTTTCTCCTTTCTTACATTTACCCAACTTCACCATTTTAGTCTATGCCTCCTGGACTACTGGATTTGCTCTGTAATTCACTTAGAGTTCCCTAAAGTCCATTCTTCATTGAGCATATGTCTGAATTGTAATTATGATCATATTATTTTTCTCTTCCCCTACTTCTCTGCCTCCCTTCCCTCCTCCTTTATCCCTCTATTCTCTCTGCTCCTCCTGCCCCTCCTCCCATCCCCTTCTCCAGGTGGTTGTCACATGCAATGAGGAAGACTTACATGTTTTAGTATACTGTGGTGCTTAATGTGATGTGGTGTAGGGCTAGAAGGCTTAATGACTGAACTTATTTAAAGACCATGTACAGATTACCTGTTTTTGTTGTTGTTGTTGTTGTTGTTAAGAATGACCAGAATGTTTCTGCTGCCACCATTTTAAAGAAATTAATCTCTTCCCTTTTTTTCTTCTTTGTGAAATGTAGTTTCTCTTGCTATTACTATATTATTATAACTTAATTTGCCAGCTTCCTTTTAAACTTGCAACTTCTGAAGTTCTTGGCTTTATACTTCTGCTAAACATATACATATATGTGTTATTCACCATTGCTCTCAGAATTTGAATTGCTTTTACAATGCATCTTGATTTTTTTTTCTTAGTCAGTCATTAAGTTTCCTGGTCATTACTTAACTAATACTGTATTAATGTACTGGCTACACTGATTAGAGCCATGAAAAAGCAAGAGTCAATTAATGAATAAATTAGAGCTGTTTCCTTAACCCTTTATGTGCCTGTGACTGTCCTCAGTTGTTTTACTCAGGACATAGTGGAGACTGCCTCACCATTTTTGTACACTTTCAGTTTGAATATATTTTCCCCCATGTATAGAGACATACTCTTAATTCTTTAGAATCTTATGACCGTGTGGGAGAAATGACACAGGTAATTGGTAGGGTACAAGTATCTGGGTTTAGAAACAAACCCAATTTTATGGATACTGGTGGCTTCGTTTCCTGCAAAGGAGAGGCTTATGGGTAACTATGAGGTTGTGGGTGGGAGGCCAAGGGGCTTGTTTTGAAGCTGCATTCGATAGAAAGCAAATGGTTATTTACTTGGAATGTAGTTTACTTGGGGTGATTTTGGGGACCTGAGAAAAGCAGGGGTGGGCTGTGAGACCATATATCCTCAGTGCATTTTGGCCCCACCTAATGCTGGAAGAAAGGAAGAGAATACAGACAGAGGTAGAATAATGAAAGCACGAACTCCGAAGAGGCTATCGTACAAAAGGGAGTAGGCAACATGCAGAAAAATGAGATGACTATGGTGGTAGGGCTAGAAGGATTTTTTTCTGGCAGAGTGAAAGATAATTCAGTAAGGATTGTCCACCTGCTTAGTTTATTTATGGCTCCAGAACTAACTTTTGCATATTTAAACTTTATAAAGCTGCATCTCTATTCAGAATTGTAAATAGTATTATGAATTATTTTAAGGACACATCCACCCAGTACTCCTCTTTGCCGATTGTTTTTGATACTTATTCAGATATTGATTCAGTACTTGATATCAATCTTTGATGACTTGTTGGTCGGCCTGGGTTTGGAAATCTGATTACTCTGAAGGGTTATGCTTATTCTTTAGCAGTGAGACTTACTGTAGCTACTGAATGTTGGTGCTGGTTCTGAACTGTGTTTCTTAGGCTCTCTCTTCTGATGGCTTCTCTTTAGGGTGATGGTGCAGACTATTTGTGCTTTCCTAACCTTTCTTATTACTCTAAGAGTGAATAACACCAACTGCCTAGCTTGCCTGTGTAACCTCCCTGGACATATCTGCTTAAATTACTAATTTTATGATTAACCTCTCGGGAGATCAGTTTTTAGTGAATCTATGTTTTTTAATCCTTTTTTTGAAACTGTGTTATACCTTTACTGTTATGTCTTTATTCATGGAAGATAGACGTGTTTGATCCTCAGCTTACACTAATTAATACTTTACTCGGTTGCCGAGAGGAGACACATAGGCCTTAATTGAAGGGAGCGAGGGCTGGTCTTTGGGAGAGGAGCCTTGAGTGCGAGCTGCGGTCCTCACCGGCATGAGAACAAATGCTTTTTTTCTGATTCGCGTAATTTTCTAATCTTTGGTTTTCTTATTCATAAAAGAGCACTTCACAACACTTACACCAGGCTGACCTAGGTCTCTGTTGCCGAAATCTGCCCAATAATATGTTCTACTGGCACTGCCTAAAGTTTTCATTTCACATTTTCATATTTTCCTGAAATAGTACCACTTAGGGACTCATTTCAGTCATTAATTCTCCTTAAAAAAACATCAAATACCTTCCAGGGTCTTAAGTGCCTACCCCAAATTCATAATGTAGGTAGTATGTGAACAAACTATTTAGTGAAAAGGAAACACAAACCTTTAAACAGATGAAGAGATGCTCAATTACCTTATAATACAGAAATGCAAATTAAAATTGCAGAGAAATGCCATTTGCTCACCTATCTGATTGGCAAATATCCAGAAATTTGACAACACTCTCTGTTAGCAAATGTTTTGGAAGCAGGCATTTTCTTACATGCTGTTGCTTGGTGTGTAAAATAAAATTCACACCATAGAGGGTAATTCAGCAGTGGCCATCAAATGTAGACGGGTAATAGCCAATAACACCTCTCCTGGGAGTTTATTCAAAATATCTATATACAATGTGTTCATTGCATTTTTTGTTTTCAATAGCAAAAGATTGAAAAGCCACAAAATGTCCACCAATAGGGAGCTACTTAAATCAATTTTAGTCCATTTATATAGTGGAATACTCTCCAGCAGTTGGAAAAAAAAAAAAAAAAAGAATCCTTTATGTACTAGTATAAAAAGATCTTCAAGAGATTTCATTAAAGATAGAAAAAAAAGGTGCCCAATAGTGTACACAGTGTGCTAGCTTTTCTAATAAATAGGAGAGAAAATAAAGTATATTCCTACTTGTCTGTATTCATGGATACATACATCTTAAGAAATTTAGGAAGGATCCACAAAATGTAGTATCGGTAGAAGGGGGAATTTTTATTGTGTTCCTTTTATTTATTTATTTTTTAATTTGTGAAATATGCAAATACATTATCTATTGAAAATTAAATTTAAAAACTATATTTAGTGGGAGATAATGACATTGTTTCCTTCTTAATAGTCATCTGAAATCTGTTTCCCTGGGCTGGGGTTGGGGTTTGGGGTGGGGTTGATTGGAAAGGAAGGAGGATCTGAACAATTGTAGGGCATTAAATCCTCAGGTGAGGCAGGATGCATCCACACCCAACAACATAGACATCTTGAAGCCCTTCAGAGAGTTCAAAATTTGGTAGTAGGAGCTTGGCAAAAAATTTGGAGGTAAAAGGATGCCAAAGGCTAATTTAAACTACTATGAAATTTTGCCTACAGCCAACTAACTCCAAGCAAAGCAAATAGCTAGGATGGGGACATTCCTCCAGTTCCATTTTCCTGCTTCTTATTTGAATCAGAATTTAAATCAGATTCCGAAGCAGAATTTAAAGTAATGCTTTGTATGAACGTTCAGGGTTGAGGTATATTACAGGCCAAATATATTTAATTATCCACTCTGGGAACCTTACTAATGTTTAGAAGTCTGTATCTGATTGCAACTGAGTTTTCATTTTCAACAAACTAATTCTCAAACATTTGGAAGACTAATTAGGAACAGCATGTAATCATTTGCAGGGTTATAGACCCTGTCATTCATTGTGGACTTTACTCCTTGGTATTTGGCCTGTTTTCTCAGTACTTTCTCTTTACCCTAGAGGATAGATTTTAGAATTTTGAAATTAGAGCAGAAATCATGAATATAGTATGTTAAAGGAGGTTCTATTATCATAAACCTACTGTGATTATTTCACAGTTGAATTAGCCTTTGTACTAATGCTGATTGTTTCACATTGTATCAGTGTGAATAGTTTTCACTTTTCTTAATTAAGTCTTTTAATAAAAAATATATTGACCACTTGACACACACCAAAATTTAATGTCTCTGGGAATTCACTGGTGAATTACACAAAATTTCTGCCTTCGTTTAATTTGTGGTCTTATAGATAAAGGTATTACTTATTTTGTTTATTCATAGCCCCACCCCCCACACCCTTTGATGCTTTCAATGTAAAATATTTCAAAGAAGGAGAAAGATGTATAATTGTTCAAGTTTTGTTTCTCTCCTAAGCATTCAATTCCCATTTAGCAAATAACTTTATTATAATTTATTAGAATCTTGATCTCTTAAGAAAGTTATTCATTTTTTAAAGTAATTCTTGATTGCTATGCAGTATTTTGTAAGCAAAACTCAGTGTGCCCCTAGTATTAGAAATATACCATGGTATAATGGAAACAACATAGAATTTGGAAATCTGATTGGATTACTAATTCCTTACAATAATTAAATGGCCATATTTAAGTTACTTTTTCGTTGAACTTCATTTTCAATGGAAAAGCCCAGAGTTGATGCAAAAGTTGGAGATACACCTCTAACGTGTCAGGCATACAGTAGGAGCTCTGTGAATGCTAGCCAGTATTGGGTGATGTGCTCTAGTTTCAGTCTCGGAGCATTAACTCCGTTTTAAGGCTTTTCTCAGGCTAACTTAGCCTGAGACTTAGGACACTTTTTAGCCTTCTCTCAGTACAACTTGGCACTTGGGGCAGCCATGGTTAACTCTTCTTATCTCTTTGTAAGTTGATAAAGCGTTGCAACCGAGGTGGGCAACAGCTCTTTGATTTGATCCCCAAATCAAAGGAGGTAAGATGAAGGCAGATGAAAAGAGCTAGAAGTAGTTAGTTGGACAGAAGTAGAGATAAATGCTGAATGGCGCTCTCTCTCCATTCCCCCTGCCTGTGGCAGGCAGCCAGCTGTTTCCTTAATTCAAACTTCTCTGTGCCCTGGCAGTGATAAAACACATCCTTCTTAGAGAAATCCCCACTGGCAATTGCATTCAAAGAAAGTTCGAGTAGAAGAATTATTATGGTTTAGAGTGTTAATGTGTAAGAGTAGGTAGAGTGAAGAGCCAGGAATTGGCATCCATTTAAAAGTGGCATGCCAAATCTTCATTTACTTTTCCACTCCTGAGCATAGTGGAAGTGTTAGTGAGGGTCACCCACAGACAAGACTCTCTTTCGAAATCCCTGTAATGTGAAGTGGCAATAAAGCAATCAGGGGACCCTAACATCTACTCCACTGAACCCTACGTTTCTAGGAATAGCGCCACCTTCTGGCCAATAGTGGGAGCTGTCTGATTCAAGTTCAGCTCCTTTGCTCTCATGTCACCTGTGCTATATATATCCTTGTGGCCCTACTCCCTACCCAAGAAGGATCTGAACTGCCTATACTGTTACTTTTGGATGTGCCTTCATTATTTCTCCACCTGCTGCTCACTTAATTTTATCTCATTACACTTCTTTCTAGCAAAATTTATTTCCATTTTTTCTCTCTTCTCACTTTTGGCTAGCTAAATTTTGGGAAAATGTTTCACAGAAGCAATGAAGCATGATGTTAAGGCTATGGAGTCTTACTAATGGGCATTAATTCACTTCCTACCCAGCGATCTTGGGCAAGTCGGCTTGTACTCTGCGCTTTTGCTATCTATAAAATGGGGGAAATAATACCTACCTTTCAGGGTTGTTTTGAGGCTAAACTAAAATAATGTATGTGAAGCTCTCAGCATATCATTTTATGTGAAAAAGTTAACTCAGTGATGTTAGCTTTTATTATTTAGCTGCCACTGTGCCCTTTCATTTATGTTCCATAAATAATCTCAATTGATGAAATTAGTGTCAGTATATACTCAAAGCATGGAAAAGAAAAGGTGTTTTAGAGAAAGTAGCTTTACATCAATTTCTAAAGTGAACATAAAATGTCAAAAGTTGTCTTCAGAAACTTCATATATCTCTAAATATTCCTCCTCCACAAATTTTCAGGTTTGCTTTTCTTTAAGCTCCAGCAGGTGACATATATTTTAAAGGATTCCTTCAGTTGGATTTTGGTGTTTTAATTGCTGATGCTGCTACTTTGTCATTTTCCAGTGTAAATGCAGAATTTTAAAACTGTCTTTTAAAACTGGATTTAAACTACCTGCCAAGTTTTAGAGGGCTATCTTGAGAAACAAACCATTGTTTTAAATACTATTTTGGAAAAATGTTGGTTGAGAGTCCAACCACCAAAGAAAATTCAACAACTCACAAATTATCTTTTTGTTTACCTTATTTGTTCATTTACCTGTGATTCTCCAAAACTTCTAGGAAGTATAAATTTTGCTTTTTATATTGTCTTTTCTCCCCTCCCCCCACTTTGGCAAGCCAATTAGTTGGATTCTTTTCCTAAATTACAGTCTGAATGCCAAAATGTTTCTGGTGTGGTTTCTTCGAGAGCTCAGTTTTTACTAGAAGACTTTTGATGACAAGAAAATAGGCTGTTTTCATTATAATTTCTGAGGACTGGCTCTTCTGAAAATTTTTGTCCAGCTTCACATAGTGGCCAAGCTATTGTGATACTAGAGGGGTTTACTTCTTCACAAGCAATCGTGATTGCTGTCCTGACCTTTTTCCCTCAGGTCTTTGTGATTTGTCTCTTAAGAGTAGGCTCTAATGATTGTTTGGATCAGCATTTCTCTTCACGTAACAGTTGAGGAACTACTTTAAAACCACCCACTAGCAAGATAGGAAACTATCATTTTCTTCTACTTTCATCAACTGACCCAGGTTGTGCTGTGTAACTATTGGTCTTTGCCCAACTTCTCCTAGTTGTGGTAGTAAATGCAGACCTAAATCATTGGCTAGTTATGTTGAGATCAATTCCACATTAAAAAAAAAAAAAGTTAAAACTTAAAAAAAAAAAAAAATCCCACACTGTTAGTGTTAGTTGTACAATATCCCTCCACTCAAATCCTTTCAGCCTCAAAAGACCGACTAATTTAGGAGAAGCTATTTGCGGCTCGTAATATTGACACTATCAAGATGACCATTGTAAACTAAGCTTTTAGAAATTTTAAGCTTTGAAATGGTTTAAGCAACTATAGAACCTATTTGGGAGAATCCCCACCCTAGGCATTTTCTTGATTTTTATGATAAAGACAGAGAAGACTGGCAAGGTTTGCCCTTGAGGAATATTTAAATTCCTTTCTTAAAGTGAAATCATACTATTTTTTTCAAGGTCATTTTGGAATGGGCCTGCATAAGAGAGATTCCAGCACTTTGGATTTAGTGTTTTTGTTCTTGTTTTAAATTAGTTTACATTTGTTGAGTCTTGAAGTGCCAGCCATGTTCCCTATGCACGATCTCATTTAAACTTTTATATATTTATGGCAAGTTCTCTGCCTGACTCCTACAGCAGGTAATAAACTGAGATCTCGGGAGGTTAAGAATAAACTGAGATCTCAGGAGGTTAAGAAGTTCACTCAGGGTCACAGAGCTAGCGGGTAGTGGATCTCCTCTGCTATGGCTCACAACTATGCCCTGCCACCCTCTGTATTGTGCATCTCTCCAAAAAAGATGGAAGGGCACTAAGAAGTATTTAGTTATGCTTTAGTATGTGTTGTTTTGAAACTGAGTAAAAAGGCTTATTAAGGGAAGCCCTATATGCCTTCTTTATCCACAGCTGGCTTCCTCAGGTGAAAAAGCCACAATCGTGCTCAGAGACTTGTGGTTTTTAGTATATCCACCAGCCTCCTTAGAGAGGTTGTGAGTTGTCTCAAAGACAAGATAATATTGCTGCTTTAATTTATGTCGGTTGTTTTATAGGCTAGTTTGTCATCGTCCTGTAGGAGTAATTTTACCCACGTAAAATTCCCAGTTCCCAGACTGTTGTCTACATGGATAAAAAGGAGGTCTATCAGTCATGACTGGCTAATGATGCTTAGGGTCAAGTATCTAATCTAAGATTGCCTAGCAGATCTCTGACTTGGGACCTGGGTGGCTCTATAGAAAACCTCTTAGAAGAAAGATCTCCTTCTGTCTTCTTTGGTATGGGTTTTGCATTGTGTTCCTATGACTTTTATCTGCTGTGCTCAAGTGATTTCTTTATATTTACTCAAAAGAGGATAAAAGTTACTTAGAAATATCTAAAAAAAAAAAAAGCTATTAAAATGCTGTGGAAATAAGACATAAAAGAAGATATTTAAATTAATATTGAAATCAGGGTGAAATACAGTTACAAAGCCAGAAAACAATGAAATGGATACACTTGGATTAGGAAAGAAAACTTAAAATAACAAGATAAATAACAAGAGTTTATAGTAAAAATATGAAAGTTAAAATTGAATAGTTACGTTGAGTCACGTGCATGTGTGTAATTGTGAACACAACATTGGTTTAGACTAATCTCATGCTTTATGCTTTTGGTTAAATGACTCAGTTGAGCTCTTTGTGAAAATATTAGTTAGAAGATCTTGAATTGATGGCCTACTTGACATAGTTTGATTTTGGGAGTAACATTGGGACATAGACATATTTTTGCATGGTTCAGAGGAGAGCTGATAATCTTATCAATTTGTAATGGGGTGTGAATGGTTCTACAGTGTTATATAGTATGCATGTTAAATTGTTAGGGCCCATTGCTCAAGAACAATACATGGACAGAGTTCTAGATAAGAACCTGCATTTGTTTAGCTGTATCTCGAAGAATTGCTCTCAGTTGTATTATTGAATTTGTGAATGTACTAGAGATGCATTTTGATTTTATATATTATAGTAGGTAATAGGTAAAGGTGTATTTATATCAGATTATCTTTTAATAAATGAAATCCTGTTTAAATCCAGAATATTCATACAATAACAAGTTATCACAATGTATTAATTCGGAAGTGAGGAAGAATGTTTATTTTTCTGTGGGATTTTTGAATTTCTGTTTGAGGTTTTAAAACCAAAATCCTTTCAAAACGGTAGTTATATAGGTGGTGATCTGTGGTGGTTTATGACAATTCTAATAAATTGTATTAAATGAAACTGTAAGGAGCTATATTGTCAACAGCCTTTCTCTCCTCTCCCTTCCCACTCCTCCCCTTCCCTCCCCTCCCTCCTCTCCCCTCCCCTCCCCTTCCCTCCCCTCCCTTCCCCTCCTACTCCCTTCCCTTCCCTTCCCTTCCCTTCCCTTCCCTTCCCTTCCCTTCCCTTCCCCCTTCCCCCTTCCCTTCCCTTCCCTTCCCTTCCCTTCCCTTCC
>NW_024412394.1:84690059-84698068 GCF_014898765.1 Herpailurus yagouaroundi | reverse complement strand
CTTCCCTTCCCTCTTCCCTTCCCTTCCCCCTTCCCTTCCCTTCCCTTCCCTTCCCTTCCCTTCCCTTCCCTTCCCTTCCCTTCCCTTCCTCTGGCCCTCCTTCCTTCCTTGCAGTATCAGAGGTAAGGAAGTAAATATCTTTCTACAAGGGGTAGGAGTGGAGAATAGTCAATTTTTTTTTCATGAAAATGTCAGGGTACCATGATAGCTACACCCCATCCTTAGGCCAAGTCTTACTCATTTGGGTATTTCTCCTGGCTTTAGAAGGAAATAGTTTACTGTTAGAGATCTGTGATTTAAAAGGAGATTTCCTCTTAAGCTTTAGTTTGTTCTATGTTCCTAAATGAGGTTTTATAAGAGACTGTTGCTTCATTAAAAAAGAAAGAAAAACAAGCAATTAGATCCACTAGAGTGCTAGACTGTTTGATGGTTTAACATGAACATGTCTTGAGCTTCATAATGAGGATGCCCTAAATGAAATGGCATTTCATTTCGGTTGATACACTCTTGGCATTATTTGTAGCATCTGATAAATTTTAAAGCGTATTTAAGAAACTGATTTCATTCTAACATCAGCTATGACCTAGTTGAGCTGGAGGGATTGGAATCTGGAGTCTTCATTATTTAATAAATAAAACATTTTTCAGAATGCTTAGCTTACCAATGTAGTTTGTATTATTTTTCAAAATATATTTTATATATAATAGACACTTGTGTTTTCGGATTGCATGTTTATTTAGCATTTATAAAGAACTTTGGAGAGCATTACCAACAATATAAGGTATGTCCATTTGCACAGTAATTAAGAATATTTAAAAGGTTACTGTGCTGATTGATATTTTTATGTGGTATTGTGGGAAAGGCATTCGGGAAGGAGTTCATAGTATATACTTGCTCTTCCCGGAAGATACCATGTATATTTCCATCTCCAGACTTTTGTTTAGGCATATGTGGTACTAGGCTGGCACTAAGCACACACTAGTCTGCTTAATCAACATTTATTGATTTTATATCTCCTTTTCCCTGATGTGGCCTTTCTTGTCTTTTTGCCATGACAGGTTCTTTCTTCTATTTCAAGGTCAAATCTAAAAGTCACTTCTTTGTGGTTTTCTTTCTTTTTTGTTTTCAGCAGAATTATTATTGTTATTTTTTTTTTTTTTGCGTTTTCTTATAATGCCACATTAGTTATTGTGTCCTTTCTATCTTTTTGGAGGTTCACAAGAGGATGACTTAGAAAGAGAACTCACATGTATTGATTACCTAATTTATGTTCAGCTCCTCACTAGTTTTTTTTTTAAAGTCTATTTATTTATTTTGGCGGGGGGGGGGGAGGGACAAAGAGAGGGAGCAAGAGAGAATCCCAAGCAGGTTCCACACTATCAGTGTAGAGCCTAACACAGGGCTCAGTCTTAGAAACTGTGAGATCATGACCTGAGCCAAAACCGAGTTAGACATTTAACCAACTGAGCCACCCAGGCACCCCTTTACTAGTTTCCTTAGAATTCCGTGCCCATCTACTATTTTAAATAATACTGGGAGAGAGGAGGTTCTATCACTATTTTACCTATTTTACCGTAACCGTAACCGAGGAAACTGTGAAGCTAACAAGGGCAGAGCTAGGCTCTCTCCTCTAATGTCTTCTATCAAACTGCATTAAACTGTCTCCTGAGAGACTTTTTTTTTTTTGGCAGATGTTTTTCCTTTTCCTTTCTTAAATCATTGCTAAGCTACGATGGTAGAGTCTACAATTTTTCAAATCTAAGTTTCTTTGCTTAAATTGCACTTGTTACAAAAATATACCCAATTTTGCACTCATTTATCAAGGTGATTCCATTATACCTACAGGTAACCTTTTGATCATCACAATCACATGTAAAATCTTGCAAACATTGGGGTTTGAATTGTGCTTCTTTATGACTAAAAGGTCGTGCTTACGAAGTGAATTAGAAAATGAAAACTACATCTACAATGTAAAACACATTTTATATAGCAGTGAATATTATGCATACACTATAGTGGATGTTCTCAGTTGTATTTGATCGTTATTATCGTAAGTCTTTCAAGGCTGAAGTCATCCAATTAATAATGCACACCTCATTGAGCAGAGTACGTTTGCATTCTGAATGATTAAGGCAAACTTCTAGAAAGGACTTTGCAATTTTTATATTTATTATTAACAGATATGCTCTTTCTTTAAAACACTTCTGTATCCATATATCGCCACTAGAATGACTGGAATGCATTATAAGGGGATATATTTTATAGAAGAGTTGGACGGGATATGTTTCTGGTTGTCAAGATTAATTTTGCTATTACTTCAGTAGTGGTCTTTTTATCTTGGTTTTATCATAGTCTAGCCCTTGCTGTTAAAAAGGTAAATTTTAGTGCCTTATTACCAGTTATTGTTATTTTTTAATTCGTAAGACAGGATCATGGAATATGAATGTTTATTTTTATTAAGAATGCCTTGGAGATTTTGATAGTGGTAACTAGCTCGTTTGTTTGGAATAATGTAGTAGTCAGTGTGAAGTCCTAGGTTAATACCCAGTGGACCACCTCATGAGTCCTGAAAGGTAACTACTCCTACCTCAGGCACTTGGTCCTTGATGTTTGCTTGGCCTGGAATGAGTCCGTCACAGATCTTCACACTTCTATCCTTCATCTGGTCATTCCAGCTCCTTCTTTGGGAGACATCCCCTCTACTGCCTGGCATAACATTCACAGATCTACCTGCCATGTTCTACCTGAACATTTCATTGTCTTGTTGATCATGGTATGCTCAGAACAGTGACTAGCATTTAATAAATATTTACAGAACAAACTGAAAGTTCGTACAGATAGTGGTAGGCTTACAGCCTTTTTAGTAGTCTACTTATGACGGGCATTTTTTTTAGATTGCTTGAATTGCTTTCCCCTAGGCTCGCGGTACAATGCATAGTGATAGGGCAGTCCTGCTCTAGAATTGCAAGCAGCTAATTCTTCAGTAGAATAGACCCACGGTTGTCCCTGACTAAGTGAATCCATTAAATCCTTCTGAAAAGGATTCATTAATCCACAGTGTCTACAGATTCTCTTATGCTTTATTTGTATATGGCAGGGGAAGTACTAGAAGTTTTGTATGTTGTTAGCTGATGGTGGTGGTTGGTCCCAGAAGTGGGGAGGCTGGTGGATGGAGAAGTTAAGAGAAAGGACTGATTCTGGTGTGGTAGTCATCCAGGAATTGACAAAGATTTCCACTTTTACTTTGAGGAGTACAGAGGTAATTAATACATTAATTACATCTCCCTAGTTAACCTATAAATCTATAAACCTATAAAGTTTAGAAAATCATATTCATAGTTTATACTGTGTCTTCTTGCTAGCAGCCGTACCTCAATGGTCTAGGAAGGAACTCGGACATCATTGCTTTCTGGTATCTTGACATGTCTTCAGACTGTCGGTAATGCCGAGAAGAAGTGTGCTGGTTGAGAGGGGTAGCTCTCCAACCGTGAATGTAATTGCATGGTGTTTCTTGTATGCCTTACTAGAAGGCAGGCAGAAGAGGGTGGTGGCTAAGAGTTTGGGCTCTGGAGTCAGATATGTGGGTTAAAATCCTGGAGCTGTCATTGCTAGCTGTGTGAATTGGGTAAGTTCTATAAAATCTCCCCTAAGTTTTCTTTTTTGTGGAAGTAATCATAGCACGCACTTTATAGAGTTGTTGTGAATGTTAAATAAGATCATGTATAGAAAGCACGTAAGTGACTGTAAGTTTTAGCTGTCATTGCTGTTATTATTAATACAATCAGTGCTAACTCTTCACCCTTAACATGTGCCTGTCCAGCACTAATGCACATGAGAACGCATGATGTATACAGGAAAATCATAATCATAATCTTTCCAACGTACTGGTGTTTCATGTTTCTTTCTAAAGGAGAACTTGTGTGTCATCCTTTACCATGCTGGCTAGTTGGAGAGCCCCCTATGGAAGGTTGAAATTGATGAATACCAGGAAAAGTAAAGGCTCTCAAATCTTCAGAGTGTACCAGTTTATTTCAAAAAGGAACAAAAAATGTTTCCTTGACAGTTCTAACTTGGAATAGGAGCATTGTGTATTAATTTCAGGTAAATCAAGAAAAAAAATGACTTTATATGGTTGTCTAATGCAGGAACAGATGAGTTTCTTTTCCATTGTTTTCACTGCCTCCCCCAAAACATGGGTTATAAATCCTTTTTAGTTACAAATGACAAGCTGAAGTGACAAAATGTTGAGCATAATCTTTTCTTTTGAAAATGTTAGATTTTGTTCCTCTATGATTTTAAAGATGTGGTAAGTACTGGAAATGCTGACTCTTTTTTATTCATTTTTCTCAAAGCAAAGAGCACTGGAAGGAGCATGGTGATTGATCGGGGTCACAGGGAGTTACAAAAAGTTATAAGGATTAGGCTATTTTGAATTTTTCACTTAAGAAATAATTAAAACCCACTGTTGGGTGCTGAGAAGAATAAAAAGATGAATAAGGCCCAGATGCTGCTTTCAAAGGGATTACAGGGATTGACTAAAATACTAGAAAAATAGCTTTAATAGAAAGTAGAAAGCTGTAGATACTGAAAGTAAAATAGAATAGTGTTCTTTGGTAGGTATTACTTCTTGCTGGAGACCTCAAGGCGAGCTTAAAAAATGAACCGGTGTTTGCCCTGGGTCTTGAATAGATAAACACCCATACACACTGGGGTCATCAGGGGGGAATGCGTCTTTGTCAAAGGGACTAGAATGTGCAAGGACTAGAGGTATAAATCAGAGAACTAATTACAGGAAACAGTAAGTCACAGTTTATTTCTCAAGAACGCTAGTCTCAAGAAGTAATGTGCTCAAAGCCGTTTCTATGGTGAAATTCGTTTGGGAAACTTTGGATACTATATATGCCTCCTACAGATGGCCCAGTATTAAAGATTCTGAGAAGTCTTCTATTAAAACAAATATTTAATGTTATTTATAGTAGCTTATTTAATCATGAAACTCGTTTTTAGTGAGTTGCATGAAAATATTAGGAAACAATTTCTTGCAGACCTTTACTGGGAAATGTTGGTCCATAAAGGTAGTTTGGGGCAAGATGGTAGAAGGTCTGAACAAAAGAGTCAAGCTTTCTGATGTGGGTGAGCCATGATCTGGTGTACTCTTTAGGAGAGTTAATCTGGGGATCTGTGTATGAGATGGGTGGATTGGAGACTGGGAAAAGATTGATGGAGGGGCATTCAGTAATAAGTCTTGTTCAGCAGACAAGGTATGAGGCAATGTAGGTCTAACCTGGGAGGGTTGTGGCAGTAATAGGAGGAAAGGTTTGAAAGAGAAGGATCTTTTGGAAGAAGAGCCAGAAGTTCTTTGATGTTAGTGGGCTGTGGTGAATATGGGAGAGACAATCACTTGTTTTTTTTTTTTTTTTTTTTTTAAGCTCCCCCCCACCCCCCATTTTAACATCTTTGAAATCAGGAAGTATCTTAGCATTTTAGTCATGGTTTAGTTGCCAGCGCCTTTCTGATTGTTAGTAGAAGTTAGATTTGTTAAAATGCCATTGTTGTCAAGGATGCTTTCAAGGTAAAAGAGTGAGGTAGCCTGAGAGTAGCTTGGGACTTAGTTTCTAACAGTATGATGTTTGCGACTCCTTTTTGGAAGAGAAGGGACACTGGAAAAGTGTTCTCCTGTCACTGGGGCCAAAGGAAATGTGATGTGTTTCAGAGAAAAAGAGTGACCAAGTTATTAGAACCAGGATTCTCTCATGACTTTTGCCATGGGCTTTTTGGAGCTGTCAATAAAAGGGAGGGAATCCTTCTGAACTTTAACTTACTTATTTACTTAGTCCTATTTTACCCAGCTGTGAATAGGGTGACATTAGGTAAAACGCAGCTTTGATGAAAGGTACGGACCTTACCCTCAGTCTTCCAAATATTAACTTGACAAGGTTTAAGCAAGCCTCAACTTGCTGTCGAAAAGTGATTTTTCAGTGGCTTCCATTCTTTCTCCTCAGTAGACTTTTACATTCTAGCTGTAAAAATAAAACATTTTGTACCAAAACATTTTATTTGCCATAGTTCTTTTGAATAGTTTAGTCTGTCATTTTTTTCTTAAAGATTAAAATACATTGAAATACGTGTTCCCTTACCTATTCTATTCCTATAGTCTGCAAAACTCCAGAAATATTTATTAGAAAACACCAACGCCCTCCATCCAGAAACAGTGATCCAGCAAATTATTATGAAAGGGCATAAGGTTTATTATTCAGTTGCTCTTCTTTTTTCCTTTTTTAAAATTTTAGGTTGATAATGTTCCTGGGTCTTAAGAAGTGTCTGAGAGTAGTTTTGTTCATTGTTAGTTACAGCTGTTATTACTAACCAATGGCCAGATCCTTCATTGAGAGAGACAGACAGACTGACAAAGGGGAGAGGGAGGGAGAGAGAGAGCATTTACAATTTAAAGTCAGATTTTTTAAATTTTTTAAAATTTAAAAATTTTAAATAAAATTTGAAATTAAAAAATTTAAAATTTTTCAGATTAAAAATTTTAAATCAGAAAAGCTGGACTTCCCAAGGTTTTCCAGCCAGACATTTTAATTTGATCTTAGGTGCTCAGAAAAGACCACACCCAACTTGACTCATCAAAGGGTTTTTAATTGACAGGGAAGAGCTGAACCTGTTTTAAGGTGACTGTGTGCTAGTGTTGAGTTTGAACCACATAGATTAGGGAACAATGAAGAATAATTTTGAAAATTTTTATTTTAGCACAATATGTATAACCACCGATTGCCTACGTTATTATGTGAGTCACTTCGACCTCTTAACCTCTGTTTTTCAACATTTCTAAAGAGCAGCAATGCTCAGTTTATTTTTTAAAAAGACATCTGTGATACTTTTTATTTTGAGTTATTTGGGAAAAAAGCATTCTCCCATGCTATAACGAATGGGACCAATGTGTTAGTTAAGATCTTTTGATTATAGACAAAGGCTGACTGTTTGGAGGGGAAAAGGAATATATGAGAAAGCTACATGGGAATCCAATGAAGTCCAGGGATGAACTGAATAATAAACAACAAACCATGGGGGAGTCAGGCATTCAGTCTGACCTCTGGAACAAGTAGAACTGGGACACAGAACCCCTCAGGGCGCATCTTCATTTTACGTCTCTATGTTCCTTTGTGTGTTGGCTTCATTTTTCTTTCTTTGAGGTACACCCTTTTTATCACACAATAGTATGATCAAATTTTATATTGTGATTTTTGTCAGTGGAGTGAGACTTAACTTGGCTTCAAAATTCCAGGCAAAGAATCCTGGTGTATTGGGTTTGGTCCCACCCTTGTGCCAATTCACGGTGGTAGGAGAATGTGGTCTGTGGACCCGAGAGTGCAGCTCCCTGAATAACAAGGTTGATTAGGGGTGAGGATTCAGTAGAACCACCCAGAGATAGGTGTTGGGCAAAAATTCCATGTGTGGGGCCACTGCAAAAATAATGACTTGCATGTGTTACTTCGTTTGAAATTTTCTGAATAAATTATCGGTAATTGTATCTGGATGGATTTTCATAGTGGCACATGTTTGTTTTTCAGAGCAAGTAGAAGAAAATTTTGTGGCGCTTCGGATCTTTCACAGATAGTTATGTTTGTTGCAAGGCAGTGGAGAAGAAGGGATTTTTATTTTAGAGCGATTCTAGGGTAATAAAATCAATGTGTACACATACACATGCTTGCACACGCACAAGAACGACAAAATTAAATCCATAGCTTAAATAACAGATTGCCAACGTGTGCGTGGGGAAAAATAACGCATCATGAAAAATCAAACGTAACGTTTCATCAACCCACTTAGAAAATCTACAACATTAAAAAGGGGTTGTAGGCTGGAGCAACTCTGAGTAGAAGTACAAAGCAGCTCTGTTGGCTTCTGGTGGCTGGCCTGGGCTCGGAGGTGGGTAAGCCTTTGTATGTTGCTTAGCAATGTGTGTGTGTGTGTGTGTGTGTGTGTGTGTGTGTGTGTGTGTGTGT
>NW_024412394.1:84622190-84690049 GCF_014898765.1 Herpailurus yagouaroundi | reverse complement strand
TGTGTGTGTGTGTGTGTGTGTGTGTGTGTGTGTGTGTGTGTGTGTGTTTGAATGGATCCAGCCTCATGAATCATGAATTGTCCGTTTAGAAGTGTAAGGTGTTCTTACAAGCCTGCCAGAATGGTAACCAAACCCAGACCCTTTTTATACCAGAAGGATTTTGAGAATAGAAGTCTAGCTTCTCAGATTTATTGTGGAGCTTGAAGAAATATTATGTGCTGACAATTCTGTCATTATAATCAACCTCGAACTCTGCTTTCTGTATGCAGATCTTTGTGATCCCAGCTAAAAGGAACAACATTACTGACTAATTCTGCTATTTAGCAATTCATTTGGGCCTTATTGTGTGCGGTGGGAAGCAGAGAGGTGCTTTCTTGTGTGGTTACTGAGTCCTTCCTTCATGAAATAGATTGTAACTCTGGAAGGGTGAGTACTCGTGTAGATAGCCTTGAAAGCTTTGTAAAAAATCCTGTTCTTATTATTCAACAAGTTTCAAATCTTTATCAGAATACTATTTCTGTTAGATTAAAAAAGAAAAAGGAAAGGAAAACACCCAACCACACAATAAATGATTTTCTTATTTCCCACTCTTATTTCCACATTTTTGGTTCAAAGACCGACTAACGTATTCTGCCACAATCACCAATGGGGGAAAAATACTTATGAGATGTTTCTGACAACTAGTCCCCCCTTCTGTTTTCATCCCCCTTTGCTCCATCTTTCCAAGCTCATAAACTGAAAAATTATGGTTTCCAATTTTGTTCTATGTAGTGAGATTTTTTTCACCTTAAACTTTGTTGCTTTATCATTTTTAAGGCAAAATATTTTAATGGTTTTCTTTACCAGTTAATGTACTAAAAATACAGTAATCTTTTCTTTAAGAATGACAGTAAGGAAAAATAAACCTGCCTGATTTGATAAATATTGATTTTAAAGAATATGAACATGAATGGTTGTATTGTATACCAACAACCAGAAACTGATGTAGGAAAAGTGATGAAATTTGAGAGACACAGATGAGCCACCAAGGTAGGAAGTTAGGGTATCTCATTTGGGGCATAGAAATCTCTTCCAAATGCCAAAATTGGATTCTGTCATTTTGCCCAGAGTTGAAGATGATTATTCTAAGAGCAGCCATCTAATTTCTATCTTTATCTACCACTGTTTTTCTGATTCAAATAGAAGCTACACAACACCCGGTTCCCCAGCACCCTGTGGCTTTCTGTCCTATCCTGTTCCCACAATTTGAATGCTCTCCTTCAGCTGTAGTTGGCAAAAATGTTTACACTGTAATCTTAGTGCTGCCATTTCCATAAAATCTTCCTGACCATAAGTAACAAATGTACAGTTGCATCCCTGCTTTCTTCTGAGTGCTTACATAATTTTGCTTGTACTTTCTGTTGTAATTACCACAGATTGCTCTGTGTGGTTGTGTTTTGTATTCTTGCCCAGACTCCTCCATGGAGTTCTATACTCTCTGAGGGTATCAACAAGGTCTCATTCATCAAAGCATGTTCCATGCATCTACTGTAGAGTCTTGGATTTAGTAGGTGGTAATTAAACATTTATTGATTTAAAACAACAGCTGATTCTCAGATCAAAGAAGGAAAACTATACCTTTTAGCTTTTTAGCTTTTTACTAGGAAGACTTTCAGGCATAATTGTGCAAATCAGTGGAGAGACTTGTGTTTATATTAAATGATTAATTTCACTGTGTATAGGACAAAAAGACTATTCCCAGAATTTCAACCTCATTGAGTCAGTTCACATATTCTCTCAACTTGTTACAGTTGTGTAAGTTGACTGTTCTCTCTCTGTAAATTTTAGAGCCAATGACATATTCCCTTTGCTCTTTTAGGGGGAACAGGCAGCAATATTTTAAGCAATGTGCAAGGTACACGAACTAACATTAGAAATGTAATGGCAAAAACTCACAACAAAATAAGTCTAACACCTGTTTAATGTTTGCATGATTATTCTTTTGCTATGTACCTAACTAAACCAACCTTGTGGGTTTCCACGAGGATAAAAGGTTGATCTTGGGAAGGATGGAAACAGTTTTTGGAATAGCGCTTGATGCTTTATTTTCCAGAGGGAAGGCTTTGGAGGAACACATGTTTCTCTCACCATTTTTGCTTAACAGCTTTTTTGGGAGGAACACAGTGAGTGATCCTTTCCACCCCAGAATTGGTCTTGCTCAGGCTCCTCAGCACTGCCAGTGATGGGTGTCCAAGGCAGCAATCTTACTAGAAATTGAATTCTTCTGCAGGTTCTCTGGTTGGTTTCCCACTGAATTTTAGTTCTCTGGTTTTTCACTTTTCGTTATTTGAAAGAGTCAGCTAAAGGTCACATCTGCTCCTTTCAGCCTCCATTTTCTTCCTTCATTGATCTGTAATACACAAATTGAATAGAGTGGGTCTCATGTTTCAAATAATGACCCCCCCAGGCCCCCCATTTTTTTTATCCCCACGTATTTTCTGAGCTTCATGTAGTAAGATCAAAAAAGAACCCTGGTGCTATCATTTATACTTTATTTGGGATTATTGGGTCCTAGTTATTTATAGACATTTGGAAATTTCTTCATAAAATTTTGATAAGAATTTCATTAGGAAAGAGGGTAAAGTCTTTATGTAATTGATTGCGTGTATTGAAGGAATGGTGTAGATTGGTAACAGTTCCATACAGAGCTAGAGGGAACCATTAGAGTGAGCACGAGAAGACATTAAAAATACGGAAAAGGAAAGAGAATGGTGTAGGAAAGAAGGTGGTTTTATGAAAAAGTCAGAGACACACTGTGCAACATTTAAAATTTGGCAAGCTAGTATATGTCCTGGGTATGGGCTTGTTGCTTCTTTTTAGTGGTGTTCTTGTCCTGAGGAGGACACAGGCTGATTCCCAAGGACACCTTTCCAAGACAGAGTGGCATAAACATAAGTTTGCGGTGCATACTTTAGGACACGCAAAAAGGTCTTTAATAAGGACTGTGGTCTCTGGTTCAAACCACATTTTTTCCTAAAGAAAAAATTGTATTTGGGGTATTTGGAATTTTGAGGAGGGAGAGTTGAAGGAACTACGACCATGTTAAGGAAATACTACCAAATGGATTTTAAATGATTGTAACTTTATAATCAATAGAATTCATAAAAGGTAGTATTGGTAAAATGCATTAACATTTTTGGTGAGAAGATATAGTAGCTTATGAAATGATACCATATATCCTTTATATATATTTGAAAAAAAAAATCTTGGGGCGCCTGGGTGGCTCAGTCGGTTAAGCGGCCGACTTCGGCTCAGGTCACGATCTCGCGGTCCGTGAGTTCGAGCCCCGCGTCGGGCTCTGGGCTGACGGCTCAGAGCCTGGAGCCTGTTTCCGATTCTGTGTCTCCCTCTCTCTCTGTCCCTCCCCCATTCATGCTCTGTCTCTCTCTGTCTCATAAATAAATAAACGTTAAAAAAAAATTAAAAAAAAAGAAATCTTAATTAAAAAACACACCCACCCGCACCTGAACCACTTTTACTTTCCTTTTCATCTTGTGGGTAAGGGTTGGAAGTAGAGCAGTTCATTACCCCAGACTGAAGAATGGGAATGGAGTTGCTTAGGGTGTCTCTGGGAATTAGCGATGGAAAGGGCCGTATTCCTTCTGGTTTTTTTCTTATCCACTTCAGGTGAATGAGATTCACTGTAGAATGCTGTTTGTTCCTCAGGGAGGAAAAGCGAACTCTGAATCATGGTGGTATTATTGGGAATGAGAAAATTAAGGAAGAGGGACTAAGTGACAAAAATATTGCTACGATTAAAGAAATTTTTCTTGTCATTAAGTAAATCAAGATGGAAGGGTCTGCATTATGGCCTGATTATTAAATATTTGCTAATGAAGCTGGAGTGATTTATAACAGTGATAGATTCAGAAAGAACCTCTAATGCCAACAAATTAGTTTTCTTGTATTAACGTGATCTGTGCCTGTTAGTATCATTAAATGACTCCCATGCTTTCCATTGTAACATTATTGGTTTTTGAATTTTCATTATTAACCGTTATATTTTTTCTGTGTATAAATAGTATATAAACTTTTCATTGGAGGTGCTGATATTTAATGGCCTATTGCTGTATACGGTTCAAGGAGAATTATGTTATCCATAAAGCAATTTTGAAATCAGAGTTAACTTTTCTGTTGTTTTCCAATGTATGACCATAATGGCTTAATTGTCTTACCGTTTTAACTCTTATGATCTTTTACCCCTTACACATATTACAAATCTTTAATCCTGGACCATTTCTTAAACTTACCTAGTTCATATTCTGCAAATGTAAACATTAACCCAAGTGGGAAAAAGGGATTATTTTTTCTTTGCATGCCAGAGTACTATTAAGAAAAGAGGAAAATATGAATTTTAGATAATATTTTCTGCTTCACAGGGTATATAAATATATATGATTTGTCTTTACTTAGTAAATACCTACTGAATGATGTGAAATTCACATTTGCTTCAAAATGTTTTTCCCCTCCCTAGTTTAGAAAGTGGAAAGAATAAATAACATCTTTATTTTAAGAAAAATAATTCATAATAAGGAATTGGAAAATATAAAGAAGCTTGTAGTTCCACTATTCTGAAAGAAATACTGATACATTTTTTACCTATTCTTTTTTTATGCATGTCTGTATGCATGCATACGTATGTGTTTGTGTCAGTGCATTCTTGTCTAATTTTTAAAAATTTGTTTTCTTTTTTACATTTATTCATTTTTGAGAGACAGAGTGTGAGCCAGGGAGGGGCAGAGAGAGAGAGAGAGGGAGACACAGAATCGGAAGCAGGCTCCAGGCTCTGAGCTGTCAGCACAGAGCCCGACATGGGGCTGGAACTCACAGATGGTGAGATCATGACCTTAGTTGAAGTCAGACGCTTAACCGACTGAGCCACCCAGCACCCCTCTAATTTTAATTCTAAAGGATAGCCAAGACATACTGAATATATAAACTGATTTTTATTTTCTTTAAAAAAATGAGTCTTAGTAATTTATAGTTTTGTGTGATTTTCCCCTAACACTTGCAAAAAAGGAAATGTCTCTATACCACTGTACTAATTAATAGCAGACCTGATTTTAAGCCTCGGTTACCTTCACCAGTTCTCACTCAGATTATTGCATTCACTTCTTTAAATATTGTCTTTCTTCCTTGCGTGGGGCCCTCTACAGTGTGTTCATTATACTACTGCCAATGTCATCTTTTTAAAATAAATTTCACTTGTGTCCCTAACTTATAAATGAAGTCCACAATACTCGACAAGACATGCAATGCAGTTGTTACTGAGTATTGTATATCTCTCCCGGCTCTTCTCTCAGCATCCCTCTCTTAAACCTAATACCGGCACCCCTCCCCCAAACAGCGTTAATCCAATCTTGGTCATCTCTGCTTTAGTACTAGCTGTTTTCTTTGGTTTTCATTCTTCCATCAGAACTTAGGTCATATGTCAATTTTCTGTGAAGTCTTTCTTAACCACCACCTACCTGAGTATAGTGGTTATTAATCGTTTATCCTGCTGCTGCACATGTGATGTATATTTTTCATATTACAACTTGCTTATATTTCTCTAACCCCCTTTATGTCAGGCACTTTTTTGTCTGTGTATTCCCAGTATCTAGTGCATTACCTACTGGTACTACCAGTACTTTAATAAATGCTTGTTGAATTGAATTCTTTATTGGTAACCAGATTCATTGAGCTCTGAGGTTACCTGTAAAGATATTATTAGCTCCAAATATTTAGACCTAACCATCAGAAATGTAGTACAACGAAGTTACAAAAAAAATCGTATATGAGAATGAAGTTTTTCATCTTATATTTTCAATTATTTGCAATAGTTTTTATTAAAACCTTCCAATGTGCCATGAATCTTGCTATATTCACACAAGCCACTGTAATCGAGCAAATAAGCATCCAGAGTCTTTTATAGATGGGGACATAACATAACTGTAATTGTGACCATTACTGGATTAGGGTTTGTTTTTTCCATGGCATTCTCTTCTGCAAGACTCATCTGTGGCCTCTTGGTTTCAGATACTCCTCTTTAGCTCAAGTCTGTCCTTTCAGAAGAGAAGAGAAGTTGACAAATGGAAATTATCCTCAAGAGTCATCTATGCCAGAGTGGTTTGTGAGAGTGATTTGTGAAAATGTTTTTTTTTTTCTTCTCAATATATGTCTCAAATGGCACCTTTTCCACTGCTGAAATACGAATACAGTTCTTTTGTGCTTATTAAAATACTAAGCCATTGTTCTTTAAGAGGAAAAGCTTTCTCTAATTGTGGCAATTTTCTTGCAGCCTTGCACATTAAGCACTTTTTTTTTAAATCTTTATTTATTTTTGAGAGAGAGAGACAAAGTGTGAATGGAGTAGGGGTAGAGAGAGGGAGACACAGAATCTGAAGCAGGCTCCAGGGTCTGTCTGAGCTGTCAGCACAGAGCCTGACATGGGGCTTGAACTCATGAACCCTGGGATCATGATCTGAGCCAAAGTGGGACACTTAACCAACTGAGCCATCCAGGGGCTCCATAAGCACAAGTTTTTATATGATGCCTCATCCAGATTTTTCTTTTCTCTTTTCTTTTCTTTTCTTTTCTTTTCTTTCCTTTCCTTTCCTTTCCTTTCCTTTCCTTTCCTTTCCTTTCCTTTCCTTTCCTTTCCTTTCTTTTTTCTTCTCTTCTCTTCCCTCTTTTCTTGTCTTTTCTTGTCTTTTCTTGTCTTTTCTCTTTTCTTTTCTTTTCTCTTTTTTTAAAGTTTACCTATTTACTTTTGAGAGAGGCAGAGAGAGAGGGAGTCAGAGAATCCCAAACAGGCTCCACACTGTCAGCGCAGAGCCTGATGTGGGGGTTCAAGCTCATGAACCATGAGATCATGGCCGGAGCTGAAATCAAAGAGTTGGACACTTAACCGACTGAGCCACCAAGGTGCTCCCGCCCCCAGATTTTTCTTAAGAATAAATACATTATTTCCTGGGGCGCCTGGGTGGCTCAGTCGGTTAAGTGTCTGACTTTGGCTTAGGTCACGATCTCATGGTTGGTGAGTTTGAGCCCCGCGTCGGGCTCTGTGCCGACAGCTCAGAGCCTGCAGCCTGCTTCAGATTCTGTGTCTGCCTTTCTCTCTCTGCCCTTCCCCTGCTCACAGTCTGTCTGTCTCTCCCCAGATTAAATAAACCTTTAAGAGAAAAAAAGGTTAAATACAATACTTCTTAAAGGAAAGCCCCTTGGCATTAGAGAATCCTGGGATTGCTGGGATGGAGGTTTGGGAAGTGACATGCTGAGAATAGCTCTGCCACGTCGTGCTGACTCTTGAATCATGTGAGCAAGTGCGCTGAAAGGAAACATTTTATCAGAGAAACAGTGAGATTAGGTTAGTCCCACTTACCTCATCTAGACTGTGTGCTTTCGAAGAGCCCCTGCCATATCCTCATTCCGCCTTATGGCATCGGGAGCCCGGCTGCTTTTGTTTTTCAGGGGGATTGAAAAGTGCACAAGCTCTGTTATCAGACAGATACAGGTTTCAGTTTTCCAATTAACAGCCGTATGTCCTGAGCAAAATCGATGAATCCTTTGCCTCTTGGGTTTTCTGAACTGTAAAATGAGAACAGGTTCACATACAGTATTTGTAAATATTAAATGAAATTAAATATTCATGTTAAATGAAAAAGGATAGGCATTAACATTTGTAAATATTAAGTTCAATAATATAAAATGAAATGAAGTGATTGTAAATAGTAGATGAAAGTACCCCCTACGTTGTCTGACATATAATATGGGATTTACAAAAAATACTTAGGTTTCCTTCTTTTAAAAAAAAATATGATCTTTTCTTGAAGTGTTTGGTTTCTAATATTCTAAACTGCATTTTGAAAAGCTTAGAAATGGCTCTGTTGCATTAGATCAACTGGGCAGAGCAATAATGGAACTAATTTCCCTCAGAAGATGAAGTTTTGAAAATAAGTAGTGGCAAAGCAATCCAACCTCTCGTGTGCTTGATTCATTTTTTAAAAAATTAGGTGAATAGGGCACCTTGGGTAGCTCAGTCTGTTGAGTGTCCAACTTCAGCTCAGGTCATGATCTCACTGCTGTGAGTTCAAGCCCCGCATCAGCAGGGACAGCTGATGACAACTCGGAGCCTGGAGCCTGCTTCTGATTCTGTCTCTCCCTCTCTCTCTGCCCCTCCCCCGCTGGTTCACTGGCATGCTTGTGCTCTCTGTCCCAAAAGTAAATAAATAAAATAGGAAAAAAAACTGGGTTAATAACATACAGAATCTGCTATCTTTAAAAAATCTTCCACTCTCAGGAAATTTCATTTGTACACACACACACACACACACACACACACACACACACACACAAAACAAAACAACAGCACTAAATTGGCTGATGGAGGCAAGCTGAATAATAAATAAGCATTGTAGGGTAGGGTGGTGTGCAAATCAGGAACCAAAAACACTCCAGGAGGGAGGGCCCTGGGATAGAGGCTCTCTTTCATCATATGCTGAGTCTGGGAAAGTCCATTAACCTTAGAGAATCCCTAGTGTAAATGGAAGCTAAGATACTTGTTTTACCTGGAGAAAAGGAGCTGATTCGGGTAAAATCTTGATGTCCCTCGTCGTTCTGATACTTAATATAGTAAAGGTTGGAGAAAATGTGGCCTTTTCCTGTGAGCATTTGTTTTGCTTAATATTACAAATATATTTAGTATGAATAGGTTTGTGCTTTAGAGTTTGGGGAATATCACATGGAATGTTTCTCTATGCTGTCCCTCTTAAAGGCTAATCCAAGTTGTGACCAAGGGACACCAGAATCCCAGTACTATAGTTTCTGCTTCCTTTAGTGACCTGTTAACTTTATTAGTCCTTTTGTGTTGTTGTTGTTGTTGTTGTTGTTGTTGTTTTTGCTTTTGGATCAGGGTTTTTAAGGTGAATTAAATAAGATGGAAAGAGAAAAGTTACAAGTGGGTATCAGTTTGAATAAGAAAATGTCAAGGGAAATGAAGCTTTGTTTTGAGAAGCTGGCTCAGAATGGAAGGATAATCCTTTTACAGGGATTGTTTTAGGTTAAGCATCACATATGTGCACCTATAGACCTCCTTCCTACTTAACTGAACCTAGACTGTGGTCTAGATTAAACAAAAAGCTACATTTGCTTAAAGGATCCTTAAAGTCCTTTCCAGTTCTCAAGTCTAATGGTTGCATTGCACTCAGAAGAGTGTAGCCTTTGAAAAGATTAAATTTTTCAGAAGTGTCCTGCCACTGTAATCCCTTTGGTCAAGTGATTTCAAAGCCATTATGGTTGAATACCATTGATACCACAGCGGTCCTGCCTTAAGATAAAGGGTGTGAAAATATCCAAACAGATGCAAAGAGACCATCTGTCCTGAGACCCTAGAGGACATTCCTATACTGGGTGGAGAATTGTACTCAATGCCTTCAGGATCTTTTGCAACCCTTCACATTTTCAGATTTCTTCATTTTTAAATAAATGAGCATTTAGAACAAATGGAGCCCTGCATTTTCCTAAAACCAAGAAAACAAACAAACGAAAGAAACAATACTAAGGTAGACTTCCTTGAGGTACAAATGAATGTTCTTTTTATACTCAGTGAGCAGCACTCCATGCAGATAGACACTTGGCAGATACCCTTGATATTTATTGTGTTTCTCTTTCTTTATGGGATTGCTTTGAACTCTATCTGGAGTCAGGTTAGAATGTCCCTGTCTTGTCCTGCTTTAGGGATATGTAGGCGGGCTTAAATATAGTCACCATCTTCAAATAACTAGTTCTAGTAAATTAAATGCAGTCTACTACTGAAGAAATGTAGGGGTTGTACATGTTGAAATTGCGTTAAAAATATTTATTACATGAAATAGATGCTAACAGAGAGAGGCATGGATCCTTGCTCTCCCAACAATTTCATCTAAATGGCATCTCTGAAAGGATGTCCAAATTCCTGGTGTGGGCATGTAGAGTAGACAGCTGAGTCACAGCTGCTAAAATGAGACTATGCCTCCTTCCCCTCTCCCAGAGAAGGAACAGGGACAAGGGAGTGAAAGACGGCTAATGCCAATTGGTTCCTTAAAATTCACTGGCTTGAGAAGTTTGTGAGATTCTTGAACCAAGAGGAAGCCATTACTTGACTACATGGGAGCGTTTGGAGCATGAAATCTGCTTTTCCTAAGGGGACTCTTGTGATTTGCCATCATTTGCAAAAATGTGTTGTTTCAGTCCAGTGTTTGTAGGGCACCGTGGTATCTGGCCTACAGTTTGCGGCTGCTTGTTTAGTCTGTATTTTTATTTGGTAATACCTGGTGGCGTGCTTGTCGGCTTTCTCTTCAAGTTTGATGCTACTCGTCCCTTTGAAGTGCTTATTTCCATCCATTGGAAGGAAGTTCCAGAAATACCAACTTGGCTTGGATTTGGATCCTGGATCGGTGCCTTACTAGCAGTGTGACTTGAAGTAATCACTTAACCTCAGGTACACTAAGCTTACCTCAGTTTCTTCATCTGTAAAATGAACATAATACTAGTACCACCGTTTTGGGTTGCTGTGGTTGTGAGGGTTACATGAATTACTTCACATAAAGTTCTTGAAGCATGCCTGGCACCTCGTGGCCGCTTGAGGATCATCAGCCGCTATGGTTGCTGTAGCTTCCTGCTGCTGCAGTTGCCCTGTGCTGACGTGACAGCGATTTCTCTTCCTCCTCTGACCCTGTTACCACTTTTATCACTACTCTCCTGCCTTGTGCCTCAAGAATATCCCTTTTCAAGTAGCGTTGAAGAGGAGTGGAAAGACTTAATGAACCTAACCAATGAGGAACACTCCAGCTAATAGGAAGAGCATTAATAAATTAGCATCTGTTCACCGTCACCACCGCTAGTATTGTTTAAGGAATTCCTAGGGATTTAAATAATTATACACGCACAGGAGGACAAACGTAGCATTATTTAGACATTACTTTATACTTAGAAGTCCCAGGAACATCAACTGTAACATTATTAGAGCATTAGCAGAATGGTTGGGTACTGTACATTTTAAAAAAGTGAATGCCTTGGGGTGCCTGGGTGGCTCAGTCGGTTGAGCGTCTGACTTTGGCTCAGGTCATGATCTCACGGTTGGTGAGTTTGAGCCCCGCATCGGGCTCTGTGCTGACAGCTCAGAGCCTGGAGCCTATTTCCGATTTTGTGTCTCCCTCTCCCTGCCCCTCCCCGACTCATGCTGTCTGTCTGTCTGTCTGTCTGTCTCTCCCTCCCTCCCTCTCTCTCTCTCTCTCTCTCTCTCTCTCTCAAAAATAAACAAACATTAAAAAAAAAGTGAATGGCTTTCCTAAATATTATCAATAAGCATTTAGAAAATACAACAGTTGGGAAGCGTAGTAAGAAAGGCACACCAAAATGTTAGCAGTGGTTATCTTTGTTTGGTAAGAATATATGTGATTTTTTAATTAAAAAATACTAATGTTTATGTAGTATGATATACTGTGAACTCTTAAATATTTTTTGCATGTTAATAATAACTGTTGGTGTTGCACTTTGTTTGTATTCTGACTAAATATTTTCATTAATCCCCTTTGAGATTCATAAAGCCTTTCTGAGTTTTGTTTGTGAATTCTAATGCATCTAAAGATTGTAACAGAACTGCATACCAAATGACACATATTGTAAAATGCTGTTACTTATATCTAGTTGAAGCTTCAGATGTAAAGAATAGATTTGATTGTAGGATTGAAATAAAACTGCTTTCACTTTAGGGGTGGAAAATTTAAAAATCTTTTCCTTGCTCTGAAAACACATATTTGTATGTTCTGGTGTAGAGTGTATACAATAATGTTGACTGGTTTAGATCTAATGTTTCTCTATGGTAAAGTTGAGATTTGGAAAAGATATGGTATGCTTGGCACCCCAGGATTTGGAGAGATTTACTTTGTATCTTAAATGTTTAAGAAGAGGAGTGTGTTCATTTGCTTTTCTTTGGAGGCTGTAGTTGTTACTGTGATTATAAATTTAAGGCTGGGAAGAAAGTTTTACCACTATGGGCTCAGCCAAGTTAGTGATTGGGCAGGAAGTCAACTCTCCTGCCTTCAATTACTTACCCCGCAGTTCCCTTCCCTTGTGACTTCTAGACTAGTGTTTTATAGTACTATAAAATTTTATTCTTCAACTCATACAATTCTCGCTTCACCCTTGGAGGTGTAATTAATGCCACTGAGTCAGATTTGATAGCCTTTCACTCACTGAGCTTTTGTGGTCTTAAAGAAGTCACAGATAGCTCAGTTCAAGACTATTTTGTAGACATTGCTGCAGCTTGGTGCAAAGCCATGTGACCAGTCACTAACTTTTAATGCTTCTCGATGTTTTGGTAGAAATAATTTTTCTTGAAAACATGACCATGTTATTGCTCATATTTCCACAGCAAAAAGTCTGTTTTACAAGATACCTCAATACATGAAAAACAAATCCTGATATGAAACACAGCAATTCATTTTCATGGATTATTAAGGGGAAGGGTGGAGGTGGACTGTGGCATCCCATAAACGGATGAATGATTCTCATTTTGGGGAGGGATATTTACTTGTTGACCTGATCACAGCAGGAAGAGGGTTCCTAACTTCACACATGTCCTTTTAGATGTGGTAGTCCTCAACAGGCTGTAAAATAAAACCTGTTGAGCAAGAATCTGAATGCCTCCTGCTGATCTGAAAACCTGCTGTGTATATACAGGCAGTTCTAGAAATTCTTAACTTTACATAATTCATGGTATTATGAGTGGTCTGCCAATTATGCTCAAATTAGGACTTTGCCATTTAGATTGAGGAGGTCACAAACTCCACTATCCACTATTTCGTCCATCTGGGCCTCATTCCCCCTCCCCTCCCCCCTTCCAACCTCTGGACTGTTCAGTCTCTTGGTCTTCAGCACAACCCCCTCTCTCCTTCTGTTCTTTCCCCCAAGGGATGCTTTCATTGCTTCAGGTCTCTATCACCTAAGTTATCTAACCCAACAGCCCTTTCTCCTGTTGTTACCTATTCTATAGAGTATCTCCTGAAAGAGTCTTAGTCAAATGCAACTACTAGGAATATCAGCTGATTGCTTGCTTTATACCATGATTTTCATGCCCTAGTTCCTCCAGCCCTATTTCCTTTGTGCGTTGTATTGATCTAAGTGAAAGTTAGCTTAACATCTCAATTGTAGACTAAAAGTAAAATTGAAATTGAGCGGTAAGAGGACTTAGGAAGGTACTTGAAGTTGGAGGATCCTTTTCTATTTCCTCAAATAAGTTTATCATGTGATATCTCTAGTTGATGGCATTATATTCCACAAAGTGAAAATGCTGTTTCCAGGAATAGATTTTATTTTATCAGATTACTCTACTTATTTTATTAGATTTAATAGATTATTAGAAAATGTTCAAATTAAATACAGTTATGAGTAGTAGCTAGATACTCCCAATCATGGTCCAAGCATTTCATGTGGAAACATGTACATAAATGCATTCTCTGATACAGTTAGAAACCTGTCCTTCGCAGATGAAGTATCAGAAATGCTTTTGACATGTTTAGCTCTCTATTATACCTTAGTCTATTTTGCATTGTGGTTGTACTTTCAGATGAGGTCTGAAGTTGCTGAAGTGATAAGTGAAAAGGAGCTAAGTTATGTTATTAAATGTCAGGAAAATACTAGGAAGTTATACTCAAAGCCATTCTTCTAGATAATTTTATTTTTGGCCGACTTACAATGCTATTGCTATAATCACTCTTATCTTGAATGGTTTATCATAAAATGTTACTTCTCATAAGTGGTTTCCCTGTGTTTGTTTTCCCAATCTGCTTAAATAGCTAGTTCAAAGAGCTAGTAGCTAGGAAAGGATACTTTTATATCCTTGAATCTCCTATGACACTTTCTTCTTACCGTTTGTGCTGTTGATTCAACATTTCCTTACCTCTGTAATGTCTTTTGGTTATTTTTATTGTCTAAACATTTGCCAAATAATTGCTAAATTCTATATTGCTTGTTAAAGTTGGCTTTTATCTTCACCAGTTGATAATGTTCAGCATTTAGGTTCCTCATGTGAATTAATTACGATAATACCTTACTAGCTTTCATTAGTCCAAAGTTTGTGATTTTATCTGCGTGCGCGATTGCTGTAAGGGCCCTGTGGGCTTGGGGATAGTCTTGTTGTCTTTGGGTGTCGTTGAAAAGCCCATAGGTAATTTGTTTTTCATTTTGGGGGGTGTTGGTAGTCCTGGGTTGTATATGTAGGACTCCAGACTGCGCATATGTGAACAGTTATGTAGGGTAAATTTAATTGCTGAATTAAAGGGCAAGTGATTAAAAACTTTGATAAATAAAACCAAATTGTCCCCTTAAAGTGCCTTTTGTCCTCCTTTGTTATCCCATGTACTGTCAATACTACATATTATCAATCCTTTGACATTTTGTAAATGATGCGGACAAAAAAAAAATGCACACTTTTGTTGTAATTTGTCTTTACTTGGATAGTGAGCATGACAGGCTTATCTTAAGTTTACTGAAACATTAATTAAGGGCAATTTGTTTGTACTCATTATTTGCTAGGATGTCCATGATGTAATAATGCCTTTTATTTGATCTATTTTTAGAGATTTGAAAATTCCAAAATAAAAGCTATGATTTGAACTGAGAAGTGAGGCAGGAATGCTGTCCTACTGAACAGCAGATTCTAGACTTTAAATGCTCATCACACTGCTACTGCCTTTAATCTATTATTCAAATCTTATTTGCCAGCTTCTCACCCCCTCATATTTGAAATTAGAAATTTCCAGGTTTTTATGTTTCATGCTGAAGAAATGTGTTTGCCTTTATCAGTAAGCTGTGCAGTTAGATAGATTTAAAGTCAGTCATTATGTTTTAGAGCAAGAACTAGAGGGACAATTAAAGTAAGAATGTTAAATAAATGGATATAATGCTTCTGCCAATCTAAATTTGACGAGACAAGGCTATTTCCCGTCTGTAGATGTCATACTTACTAGTCACAGGCACCAGGAGCCCCTGATCTGCGTTGAGTTTGCAGCGAAAGAAAGTTAACTTCTTATGTCTATTAAATTATTCTTCCAGGCCCAGACCTCTTTTTTTGCACTGAAGCACTTTTTAATATTTTTGAATTTCATCTGAAATTCTAATATAGGCAGAGTCAACATCTGTAAAATATTTTTATTATGTAAGAGTAGTTGGATTGTGGTAGTTTACATTTTAGGAGTTCTGGGGAGTAGAGTCCGTGGTAGCATGAATTTCTGACATACAACCGAATTTATTACCACAGAGCTACTTTCTTTTTTCACAAAAGCCCACCGATGATGTGATACTATTGTATTCTCACCTTCCCTTTTTTAATCCTCCAAATTATTGGTCGAATTACCTGAAAAATTTCATGGAAGTGTAAAACAAAAATAAGTATCTCACCTAGATGTTTTCCCAACTAAAACTCTAGCTTAATGCTACCTGAGTGTGTACAGCTCTTAGCTTTAATGTCGTAGGATCTTGTGGAGAGATTTTTAAGATTCATTGGTACAGCATTCCTATGCAGTAGGTGGAAGTAGAGATGGGAGAGCGAAACCAAGTTGTCTTTTTGTTGGTATAGAGATGAGCAAACAAAGATACAGGCAGGCCTCAATCTTGGTGAGGCCCTGTGTAAAACCTCACACAACATTCTCGCAATGAAGACTCTCGCCATTAGGTCAGAATGACCAGTGTCTTACGTATCACTTAAGTGTCTGTGAGTAGCAGTGTTTTTTGTTGCCTGAGAAATTGTTATTGTATGTGGTGGTTCCACTAAATGGTAACCATGCGCACTCTCTTGAGAAAGGAAATTTGAGAAGAGGAAATTATTGTGATTCAGGCTGCAGCTGCTGATTTGGTCAGAAGTTGGTGCTGGGAAAGACTATGGTAGCATTCTTAGCACAATTCTGGTCGAAGCCCAGAGAATGCTTACTTTATGAGGGAAGGGGCAGAGAGTCCTGACAACATGGTTTCTGACACCACTCAGTATTCATGGAGTGATTTACTTGTGGTTTGTTGTTTGAGTGGCTTGTTTGCTGTGGTCCTGGTGAGAGGCCAAACTGACTGTAGAAATGATGCTTTGAATGAGAGAAATCGGTTAATACATTCCAGTATCAGTAGTTTATGGACTGACTGAAATGCTGATATCCAAATTTCTTTTTCTAAATAAAGATAATGGTGGGAAGAACCATAACTTGTTGCTCTTAAGAACGTGTTTTAAAACTGAAAAACCTGAACACTGGCCTCTATGCCTTATACATTACACCAAATCTAGAAAGATTTTGATAGGAAAGGAGCTTCATATTAATGAGCAACATAATGTTTTTTACTTTTGAGATGCATTTTAATTACTTACCTGAATTAGTTGGTTATCATTTCCTTGAAGTATATTTGAAAGTCTTATGAAACTGAATTGTTGACCTTCTTAAAAATGTGCTTGAGTATATTTAAGATTCCTTTGCCAATCTGATGTAAATCTTTAAATTCAAAGCCTCAGAGCCGATCTTTACCCTTCCTTGGGGAGGCTGGGTTACAGAATTCTGTTTTACATGGCTTCTGCATTTCACAGAACTCCCTTCATAAATGAAAAATGATCTATTACCCATCATGCTTGAGCTGAGTCTGGAGCAATGGCTGAAGTAAACCAGGATGTGTCTGATAGGGGTGAGGTGGAGCCCACCAGGAATCCCTCTATGAGAAACAAAACAAAGCAAAGAAATGTTTAAATGTGAGCTTGGGTGGTTTTCCAATTTTACCGAAATGTAAATATGGCTGCAGTTGGGAATTTTATTTTTCACTACATTTACTCTCCATTACTTTGTTCAGTGGGTTTGTCTAGATTGTGTATCTAACACTAAGCAAAAAAGATGAGGCTTTACTGGAATAGATAAAAGGATAAAAAATAGGAAAAGAAACTTGGGTAAATACATTAATGATCTGGGGAAAAACACCGTGTTTTCTAAACTAAGATTAATGTGAAGGCTACTGTAAACATTGCCAGAACAAATTGCTTTTAATTTATTTGCATGTTTTCAAAGATAGAAATGCTACTTGTTTTTACATGCTTTGGGGGAGATAAGGTGAAAAGTAAAGGTTGTCAAGCAAGCAAAGATGATAGGAGTGTTACGAACATACAAATTCTCAGCCTTAAATCACGCTATTTGAATACGTTCTTTGCCAAAGTTGCTAGTTAATCAGCTAGGCTTTTGCAGGTCGGTGCAATAGCTACCCTTTCTTATCTGTGACCTCAAACCTGAGAGACTTTGATGTGTGATGTGGTTCAAAGTTTACTATAGTTTATTCTCTAACAATGGAGTACTACCACGCCATCATACGGGTGGGATAGATAATGTGCTCTCTGTTGAGTAATGTCATGAAGATTTGACCATTGGGAGGGAGCTGTATTAGATAATTCTGAAAATATCTAATCTCACCTGATTTTGAGGAGCCATTTAGTGTAGGGGTTAAGAGTAAAGAACCCACAGTGCCCAGGTTCAGATCTTAGCTCTGATAGTTTCTTGCTCTGTGACTGGGCAATTTTATTTTTTTCTACTATGCAGTGCCTTTCATTAATATATTCCATTTGTATTTAAATAAACCTCTTTTCATGTGTGAAATTATATCTATGGCCGTTTGGCATGTAATCATCCATTAGCTCCATAATGAGGTTTGATAAAGTCACATCCATATTGTCAGGACTGCCTATGTCACAGAGGCTTATCTTTGAGACTTGGAAATTAGGTATGGAAAACTTGGATTGCTTGCAACTGTCTTCTGAGTCTCCTCCCACAGTGGACATTACTCACATGTATTTGAGACAAAGGACTGTTAGTTAGCCTTTTTTTCCCCAAAGCTACTTCCCTGATTCATGCAACTACTCTTCATTTTATTTCACTTCTAGAAAGAGCACTGGATTAGAGATCCATAGAAAAAGATAATAAATGTTTGAAAAAATGTGTTTTTTTTACACATACTCTGTATGTAAATATTCGCATGATGTGTGCTTGTATATACTGAGTCACAATGTAAAATATATTCCCTTTGTGTCTTAAAAGTTTGGAAACAAGACTTAGAGGACCTTGAAAGTGTCTTTAGCTTTTTCATATTCTTTTTCTTTTAAATAATTATTTATTTTTGAGAGAGAGAGAGAGAGAGAGAGCAGGGGAGGGGCAAAGAGAGAAAGGGAGACACAGAATCTGAAGCAGGCTCCAGAGTCTGAGCCATCAGCACAGAGCCGTAAACCCAGAGCCTGATTCAGGGCTTGAACTCACAAACCGTGAGATCACGACCTGAACCAAAGTTGGATGCTTAACCGACTATGCCACCCAGGCGCCCCAGCTTTTCCATATTCTAACTTTCTGAAAGGAATCTCTGCCCCGACAGGTAATCTAATTTGATTTCAGATGTAGTTCTGTTATTCAATCTCCATTCAGTTTAGTTTCCTGGCTGTGGACCTCATCTTGATATATGGGGAAAAAAATTGAGCCATAT
This sequence comes from Herpailurus yagouaroundi, assembly GCF_014898765.1. Classification (NCBI taxonomy): domain Eukaryota; kingdom Metazoa; phylum Chordata; class Mammalia; order Carnivora; family Felidae; genus Herpailurus; species Herpailurus yagouaroundi. Next base: position 84,671,503 of record NW_024412394.1, on the reverse strand, counting down.
GGAGGTGGTGCAGAAATCAAAGATCCTTGGGTGTAAGCTTTGAATCAGACTATATACTACCTATAATTTTCAAGAGTGCTTAGGATGGAGTGATCTAAAACCAGGGATTGGTGACTGTGGCCCACAGCCCAAATCCAGTCTGCTATAGCCATTTTTGTAAATAAAATTTAATTTGAATACATCCATATGCATTTGTTAGGTATTGTCCGTGGCTGCTTTCTTGCTCCAATGACAGAGTTATATAGTTGGGACAGAAATGGTACAGCCTGCAAAACCTAAAATATTTATTCACTTGTTTTTACAGATAGAATTTACTGACCTCTGATCTAAAGGAAGGTACTTCCTAACTGTAAGCATATCTGATGATGGTAATATGGTAATACTGCTTTTATGGGAACGCTTTAGACTTTTTGGGTAAATTACACGGAAACTATAAGTTCCTTTCTCATTTAGGTTTAGCACTTAGATATGTGCGTAAGTGTGCATCTGTATGGCATATATAGATAATAAAGTGTCAAGAATGGGACATGAGAAAATAAGGGCTCTGTGAAGAAAACTTGCTACACGCTAGGGGCTTTTTATGCATTGCCATTAATTTTCGTACAACTGTACTGTGGCTCTTATTGTCCTGATTTTATTAGGGTAGAAACTGAAGCTCAAAGAAGTAAAATAGCAAAGCTGTGCATGTGCTTAGCCTTTATTTCTTGCCGTGTCTAGAAACCATCTCTCCTACCACGTGAGTGGTGGTATTTGCCAGTTCCTTGAAATTACTGAAGTTTTATCAGTTGAAGTTTAGAGATTTTAATATTGCCTCTGGAAAGATGGAGGGGGGTGAGTTTGGGTTATTATTCTATTCTGGTTAAGTCACTCTTATTAAAGGAAGATTACTCCGTCAGATGGAGTATAGCATTGCTTTGAATCATAGACAATTTGAATAGAAGTCTTACAAGCTAAATAATGTTGGATTATATATATTAAACATATATTCTTGGCTGGAAATGGAACTTTAGGGATGAACAATCAGATAATTTATGGGTGTGTTTGAAATGAGCTCTTCTCTCATCATTAAGAGTCATTTGTATCTATCAATAAATGATGGGTTTGGATTTCCACAAATGTGTTTCATGTTCTTTTCTTTTATAAAGGAGCTAGGCTCAAATATTTTCACATACTAATTAGTTACCAGCAGGACAAAAGATTTTTTTTTTTTATCTGAAGTAATGGTCTTTTAAGGAATTCTAATTCATAAATTTTCTAATTTTTCTTCAGTAGATCATTTTCAGTATTGAACCAGAGCAATGTATTATGACCCATGACTCATACTTATGTCCTCAGAGACATTCGTACTTTGCATCTATTTGGATTTTTTTTTTCTTATTTGAATTTCAGTACTTAAATTGAGAAGAAACATTGCTTATTTTGTAGATGTAAGATATCTGAACATTGATCATGGCATTGTCAATCCTTAGTAATTCCCAGAAGTGTAAAGTTGAGAGAAAGGAAAAAAAGACCTATTAAGATATCCCAGTAGATTTCAGAGGAAATATGAACTTTATATAAAAGCATCAATTTTTGCCCTTTTTCTAATAATCTGTTTTTCTGGGAATAGGCTTATTGACTCAGATTATAAGTGGCATTACATTTAAGATATTTAGTAATAAGTTCCTTTTTTATGCTTTTGAATTTTTTTGTGTAAAAATATGTTGGCTTCTTTGTAATGAGTTCTGGGGATTATACCAATTAACTTGTATTATGGTTTCTGATTAGCGTAGATAGAGATGATCTATTCAGAGTTTAATTCAGTATTGTTGTAATGCCCGAAGTTCCGAAACCTCCCACAAAAGTCCACCAGAGTCGTGAGTCAAAGCCAAGCGGCAAGGGTCGTTTATTGCAGGTTCGAACCTGGTCCCCTGTGCACTCGTCGCCGGTGACGCAAGAGGCCTTGATCAGGGTTGGTACAGCGTTTTTATAGACAGAGACAAATAGCACAGGGGAGGTTTCAAATTATGAGGGGCCTGATTAGTTGATTTTAAAGTAAGGACATTTGTTGTTCTCTGATTGGGCGTCCTTTGTCTGTCCTTTGGCGGGAAGGCTTTGTCCATTACTTGTGGCGGGAAGAAAAAGGGGGAAGGGGGAAGAGGGTAGGGTAGGTGAGGAATGTGCTAAGCAAGCAAGTTTACAGAAGCGAGAAATGCCGGTTAGTTTATGTACAATTACTCATTCCATTACCTATCAGACTACATTTAGGAAGGTTTACAACCCATTCTACTACACAGCGGGTTACATTCAGGAAAGGCTTCACAATGCTCGTAGCAAACAGCAAGCAAAACAGACTTCTCAGCAATTGTATTTCTTATCAAAGATCCATAATAAGCAGAAAAGAGAACGTAGCTTTAAACTAAGGCAGGGCTGTCATTTGGATTGTTCCTTTCATTGTATGTGTCCTCAGGTAACATGAATTAATCCTTATTTGTGTTTTTAACACAAATCCTTATTTTTGTTCCAAAGTTGATGATCGCTTACATGAGCAAATTTGTGAACACAGCTTAATTCACAATTGGAAAAGATTAGTTTGTCCATTTTTGAAGATCATAAAACAACTGTACTAAAGATGTTATATTTGGCAACATATTTTGTCCAGCACTTTCCTCTTTTAAAAATCTTATATATTCTGGGGGGCCTGGGTGGCTCAGTTGGTTAAGCATCCAACTCTTGTTTTCAGCTCAGGTCATGATCTCATCATGAGATCGAGCCCTGTATGGGGCTCAGCTTGAGCCTGCTTAAGCTTCTCTCTCTCTCTCTCTCTCTCTCTCTCTCTCTCTCTCTCTCTCCCCCCCTCCCTCTCTCCCCCTCTCCCCCTCTCCCTCTCTCTTTCTCTCCCTCTACCCCTACCCCTGCTCATGCTCTCTCTGTAAACAAAACAACCTTGTATATTCCAAACTATTTAAGAAAATAAAAAGAACAATATTCTGTGTCTTTAACTAAATGAAGCTTGTTCTTTATATATATAGTAAAGAGCCATGAAAGAAAATCCTCTATGTTTCTTGCTGTTATACTCAGTGAGAAAATTATGACTGCATGGGTGCCCTGGAGGACAGAATGTGGGAGATCCTAGTGCAATATCTTTTAAAATAATGCCCTTAAATACAGAGAACAAACTGAGAGTTGCTGGAAGGGAGGTGGGTGGGGGGATGGGCTAAATGAGTAATGGGTATTAAGGAGGACACTTGTTGGGATGAGCACTGGGTGTTATATGTAAGTGATAAATCACTAAATTTTACTCCTGAAACCATTATTACACTATATGTTAACTAACTTGGATTTAAATAAAATTAAAAATAATAAAACAATGTCTTTCACAAAATGTTCAGAGCTGTCCAGAGCTCTACTGACTTTTTATTTTTCACCTATTTAACTTTGTTTTTTTTTTAATATTTTTTTAACATTTTTATTTATCTTTGAGAGACAGAGATAGAGAGCGAGCAGGGGAGGAGCAGAGAGAGACGGGGAGACCCAGAATCCGAAGCAGACTCCAGGCTCTGAGCTGTCAGCACAGAGCCTGATGTGGGGCTCGAAACCACAAACCATGAGATCATGACCTGAGCTGAAGTCTGACGCTCAACCGACTGAGCCACCCAGGCACCCCTTAACTTTGTTTTAAATGAACCCAACAGTGGCTTTTATGGAAAAGTTTGACGTCAGAAAGGATTTGAGTTCAGCATTCCACAGAGAGCGTCTCTATTTCCATGCTCTCTCATAGAGTTTGCCACCATCTATTTAAATAAACACTCAAGAATCTAAATACTGGATGTTGAGGCAGTAGAGTTTTGGGGTTGGGATATTAATGTTTCTCAGTACCAGTTCTTTCAGTGAGCAGCTTAGGAATGGAAAGAAATTCAGGCAAATTCAAATGAGCTTGATTTTTCTCTTCAGGTGAACAGTTTGCAAAGCCCCATCAGTGGGTTGCTGTCGTGGAAGCAGACCATTGCGGTGATAGATCTGTCTGTCCCTTAGCTAACTGATGGCTGTAGAGGAATTGGCAATCTGTGAAATGACACTAAAGAAGTAGTTTTACTCCATGGGTCAAGAAACTTGTGGCTGCTGTTTCTCTGACATGATTTGCAGATACTCATTGTAGTTACTTGTGGCAAATACAACAACTGAAACATAAGCTGTTTCCTTACTCATTTCTCATTCCCTCTGCCTAACTAAAGTTCTTGAACATCACTTAAGGATTTCCTCCTTTTGTTCTGCCATCTAGTTTCAGAGAAACTTTAAATTCATGAGTTATGTTTTTATGAATTAGAAACTTACCGAGATAATTCTCATTTAAGTAGGTATTAATGCTATGTATAAAAATCTCTTAAACTCAGGAACATGTGTATTTAAGACCATGTATTAGAAGACTTTGTGAGACTTTCTAGTGAGCCTTAAATGGTAAACAGGATTGTTATGTAATGGAATTATCTCAAGATATATTATGTCCTATCTGTTGGAAGGCTGAACCAAACATCTACCTCCTTTTTCCTCCATTCCTCTTTAAACTCTGCATGGCTACTAGAGTTATTATTTCTTTTTTTTTTTTAATTTCTTTAATGTTTATTTCTGAGACAGAGTGAGACAGATCATAAGTGGGGGGAGGGGCAGAGAGAGAGGGAGACACAGAATCTGAAGCAGGCTCCAGGCTCTGAGCCATCAGCACAGAGCCCGACACGGGGCTCGAACTCACAAACCATGAGATCATGACCTGAGCTGAAGTCAGTCACTCAACCAACTGAGCCACCCAGGCGCCCCTAGAGTTATTATTTCTATTGTTATTGTTGTTGTTATTTATAACATGGCTTGAATTTTGCCTTACTCCTGAATAAAATCATTTAATGGCTTCAATACAACTACAGAATAAAATCTAGAAATTTTATATCTAAAATCTTTCATATTTAGTTTTCTAATATTTGTTTCATTATTTTTAAAAAGCATTTATTTGTTTATTTATTTTAAATAAAGTTAACATATAGTGTAATAATGGTTTCAGGAGTAGAATTTAGTGATTCCTTACTTACATACAACACCCAGTGCTCATCCCAACTTAGCCCATCCCCCCATCTAACACCCCTCCAGCAACCCTCTGTTTGTTCTCTGTATGTAAGTTTCTCTTACGGTTTGTTTCTTCCTTGTCCTCCTACATGTTCATAACAAAGAAATTGTTGAGAATAGTTGAGATCCCCCAACATCCCATGTTTCTTTAGAATTGCATGCCTTTGCTCTTTCTTTTTCTCTAGTTTTAGTCCCATCTCCATTTTGGCCCAGCATTGTCTTTACTCATCTTTATAGGCCTAGATCTATGAAGCCTTCCCTAACCAACCTTGGTATAGGTAGCCAATTCATCTGTTTTTGTGTTCTTTGTGACCTTGTGTTCTTTGTGTTCTATGTGACCATACTGTTACCATCTCTCATAAGACAACAAACACACTGTGTGTGTGTGTGTGTGTGTGTGTGTGTGTGTGTGTGTGTAGATATATACATATATCTACAATATATATATTTATTATATATATATATATATCCCCCTTCCTTCACTCCATGTCTGCCTATGCCACTATACCATTCATCAGGTTAGGAACAGTTTTTATTTGTTTGCTTGCTTTTTTAAATTTCCTATCATCTAGTTCAATATATTACATTAGTAATTACCCTTGAAATACAAAATACAAAAAGATTTAAAAATCTTCCACAAACAATTTATTGATATGTCCTATGTGCGGTAAATAGATATATGGTACCTCTTAGATTAGAATTTACTGTAAGCTGTAAAATAAAAAATCATCTTTTAAGAATTTTCTTATCAATCAAGTGGATCAGTAACTATTTCCAAAGCTCTTTAATGATATGGCAGTAATATGCAACAACAAATAGTAGGGGTTGACCCAGTTCTTTTGTACAGATAGTTGTAGTGGTTATTGCTAATCAGAATCCTGGAGTCTAAAATTAACAATGGCTATGAAGGGCAGCAATTAAGGTCATTTGTCTTCCAAATGAGGCAACGTAGGTTCCACTGGTAGTTTAAATTTACATACAGAGGGCATTCACACTATTATAAAGGGCAGTGGGGGCCCTGAAGGCATGTGTTCCAAAGCGCCAAGTCATTTTGAGTTTGTGATAGCAAATTATAGTTTGAGAAAAACTTTCCCCTTGCTATGTGAAGATGCATTTCCTAGCAACCTTTCTTCATTGATTAATTTTAAATTAAGAAGTACATCATCTTCCATGAAAGCATGGATAAAGAGGCTATTTTGGGCATATTTAAAAGACATTATTAAGCTTTCAAGCTGCTGAAGTTTGGTTATTTTAAAGGATTGATGTAGTCATAAGAATGATTCATGATGCCCACAGACATGTTCTGCTTTTGAAAAAAGGTTATTAGGGCCATAATGTCATCTGAACATCTCTGATGTTGCCTTCTTTGCCGGTGATTCAGGCTTGTCTCTGTCATTGGCAAGTACTTGTATTCATATATACACTGACAGACTTTTGATGAAAAAAAGTGAATTCCTTGTTTGCAGAGAAGCATTTATAGTCCTGAAGTTTACTACTCTGTAGTCTGCTGTTTGGTCAGAGAATTCACTGATTTTCTTCACAAAGATCCCCATGGAAACTAAACAAATAACTTACTTGAAAGGAGATAGGTTATTGGTTTTTCTCATTAAACCCACTGCTGAATTTTCATTAGTTCTAATCCATTTTCTTTCAAGATTAGACATTTAGGCCAGTTCTTATTTTCATGAATTGAATAAACTAAGTATGTTGAATTCTGTGTGCCTGTATATGTAGGTTGAGAAGCAGAAGTAAGTAATCATTCCACTTATACCAAAAAATTACCCCTGAGAATAAACCCAGGAAAATGACTGATGTAAAGGGGAAAGCCTACCTCCATTAAAAAAAAAAAAAAAACCCACAAAAGTTGTTAAATAAAGTGGCAGAGGTGACAATGATGATCGACTAATCTGATCAGGTTTATGTTTTAGTTTTTTCCCTTTTAAGTTCTATGAAAGTAATCTAGATAAAGTATGGAAGAATGTATCACTGACCCCAAACACTTTTAGACACCATAAAGTTTTGTATGTTTTATTTGCCATTTCAAATGTTCTTTCAAAGTGTTCTTTTAAAGCAAAGAATTTGGTAAGTCTTAAGTATTAACTTCACCTGTTTTGAACTTGCATTATGAAAGAAGATAATTTTCACTCATTCCCTTTCTCCCCTTCTCCTCACTGAAGTTGTTATAATCTATTTAGATTTTAGGTGGTTTGTATATTTCAGGGAAGCTTTACTTACAAGTATCCTCTACGATTTTTTTTTTAAGTTTATTTATTTTTGACAGAGACAGAGTATTAGCATGAGCTGGGGAGGGGCAGAGAGAGAGGGAGACACAGAATCCGAAGCAGGCTCTAGGCTCCAAGCTGTCAGCACAGAGCCCGACGCGGGTCTCGAACCCACCAACCGTGAGATCGTGACCTGAGCCGAAGTCAGACGCTTAACCGACTGAGCCACCCAGGCGCCCCCTCTACTATTTTTTATTCTTCAAAATCTGCACCTCAGCCTTCCTTCTGAGGCTCAAACTTATTTCTTAATCAAACAGAAACTACTGATAGAAATTCATTTTATATGAAAATTTAATGAGGATAGTCAAAAACAGGAGTACCATTTATTATTAAGAGTGCCATTTTACATATTTCAATATAATCTTTCCTTCTCCAGCACATTCTCAATTTTTAGCAAATCTGTGTAGAATGTAATGGTAATCGTTCTCTTCTTCTTTCAGGTGGCTGTACTTTTGATGATGGTCCAGGGGCCTGTGATTACCACCAGGATCTATATGATGACTTCGAATGGGTACATGTTAGTGCCCAAGAACCTCATTATCTGCCACCTGAGATGCCTCAAGGTGAGAATCAGTCTGTGTTCCCAATGTTGGGCGAATGGCTTTGGAATATGTAGCATTTTCTTGCTTTGGGTGTAACACAGTCATTTGTTATAGTAAACTACTGTGGTCAGGCTACTTCACCACATCTCAGAGCCTTATTGTTGACTTTGACTTTTCTTCGATAACTTTCTATAATCTTATGTTCAAGAATGCTCACTGTATCTTTGTTATTATCTCTGATTGGAAAAATAGAAGTATTTGTGTGTTTTTTTCCCCCAATTTAAAAAAGAAGCAAAATGGAAACAAAATCAAGGGGGGTACCTATAAAAGCAGAACAAACAAAATACTTTAAAAATAATCTAAGATGAAGATCAGCTCACTTCGTACTACTCAGTTGAATTATATAGGTTTAGTCCAATCAGACTGAAAGGAAGGATTTCTTTTCCATGATGGGGAGAAAACTTATCTCATTGTCACTCTGCTCTTGAGCATGGCAGTGGCTCTGGGGAGAGGCAGCCAGGAGACAAAAATATGTCCCTTGATTTCTGGTTTCGTGAAATAATACATCTTCTTACTGGTTAAGCCAGTTTGAGTTGTGTTTTCTCTTACTTGTGAAAAACACATTAGCATAGGGTATAATATGTACATATCATTTCATAGTACTATTATTTATTAGTACTACCAGACTAGAATATGTGCCTTTAATTCTACATATTAACTTGGGACTAATTCCAAGCTCTGTGTATATATGTTTAGCAGTAACTTATTAAATTGTAAAAATTGAAAATGTAAACAGGAATAATAAAATAAAATTGTAAAAAGCATGAACTATTTTCCTTCCAATATTTAGAAATAAGTACAATTTATAAATATATATTTTATGTAATCATGTGTATATAGTAGCATACAATCTAATGTTTAAAAATGTAATATATTAATATGCTGTGTAGTAAGATATAATCATATGTAATTGATAGGCCGATTATCTATTACTAATAACTTAAGTTTTAACACAGATTTTCAGTACCCTTATTATGTTATTTTAAAAATACTTTATAAATAATTTTCTACAAGTTGAGAAAGACCTTCCTATAGTGAGTGAATTTTAGATATGACCGTTTTAAAAAAAATTTTTTTTTCAACGTTTATTTATTTTTGGGACAGAGAGAGACAGAGCATGAATGGGGGAGGGGCAGAGAGAGAGGGAGACACAGAATCGGAAACAGGCTCCAGGCTCCGAGCCATCAGCCCAGAGCCTGACGCGGGGCTCGAACTCATGGACCGCGAGATCGTGACCTGGCTGAAGTCGGACGCCCAACCGACTGCGCCACCCAGGCGCCCCTAGATATGACCGTTTTAGACATAGATATTGCATATGAAAATGTCAATACAAGTGAAGCAAAGAAGCATATTTTACCAATAACATTTCTGCATTTACTAACCAATATGATTTAAAAAGCCAAAAAGTTAAATACATCAAGAATAAACAACAACACACAGCAAGTATACAAAGTAAACCGAACCAAACCTAAAAATTACATTTCCACATTATGGTTTGGAATATAGTAATTATATCCACTGAAAAGTTGTTTTATTGGTCCACACTGTAATGCGTGTATTGAGAGTAAGGTGAATTAAATCTGCTTTCTGTTTAAATTGTCACCTTCCATGGCTGAGTAGGCAAATAAATGGTTATCTCTGAAGCTGACCTGAGCCATATTTTCTTGCCAGAGGAAGAAATTGGTAGTAGGTGGCTGAAACCCTTTGCTTCTTATGTCTGACCCCTATGTGGTCAGCAGTCTACTTTAGTTTTGTATGTAGGTTTATGTTTTTCTTTGAAAGATACATAGCCTTATTTTCTTCGTACATTTTAATTAAAGAAACTTCTGTAACATTTCACTTGAGCTTTCTCTGTGGTATATTTAGAATTTTTTTTTAATATAAAATTAAAAGGGGTGGGCTGAGATGCACACATTTTGACTGTTTATCATCAGAGAATAATCAGAAAGATGTTGATTTATGGAAATGTTACCATTGTTAATTATCATTGAAGATGGATAATGAATAGCTGAAGAGATACTGCTCAGATGACCTTGTTGGCTCACCTTTGATGAACAGCTTAATCGGTGGTTACAGTACAGGATGATATGCACCGAAAATGAAAGTGTTTGAAATTCAGCCACATCTTCCAATTAATAGGACATTAAGTAATTAATCATGCAGAAGAGGGAAAAGGTCATGACTACTTTATTTTTGCCGAATGTGACTTGTATTTGGTCTTTAGGGAAAGTGAAATAAAGCACCCATGTGTATATTCTTCTTTTATTGTTCTCTTTTTACAAGAGAATCTGGTTTTTTTTTCCATTTTCCTTCTGATATTTCTTTAAAATACTCATTAGACATTGTTCATAAGTTATAAAAAAGGGAGATATTTATATTTATCCTATTACAATTTGGTGAATGATCCATTTATTTTCAAATATATAGTCAAGCATGCTGACTTGTTTCATTTATAAAAAAAAATAAACAAACAAAACTCCTCAAAAATTGGACAACCCTCAAGTAAGAAATCTAAGTGTCAGATACAAACTTGTTAGTGATCTACTGAACTCTCTAGACACTACTTGCACACTTTTTATTGGCTTTTGTTTATTGACCTTTTTGGACCGGAAACACAGAAGGGAAGAAGAAAGATAGGGTGGGCACATAGATTAGAATAAGAGAAGAATCAAGATGAATAGAAGACAAGAGGAAAGAAGAAAATTGTTTTCTAGAGACATACTGCTATCAATAATTGCTTCGAATGTTCTTCAGCAGTTGCTAGCCTCCACACTCCCTTTGTCAGTTGACAGTGATGGTGGCTGGAAGCCCTGTTAAGTTCATTAACAATAGTATGCAAAAGAGTGAATTTAGGCCATTTGGTATTAGGATAATGGCCAAAAATCATATGAAAATATGAGCATCTTCCCAACTCAGTCACCAAGAATATGTGAATTAAAACCACAATGAGAAACTGCTACATACTCAGCATAAAGATGGTAATCAAAATTTCAAGTGGTTGTAAGAGTATGGAGCAAGTGAAACTCTCATGTACTACTGGTTGGAGTATAAATCAGTACAAGTACTTTATACAACCTATTGATCCAGTAAATCCAATTTTGGGTATAAGCCCCGCAGAATTGAGTACACCTGTTCTACAAATGGCATGTGCAGAAATGCACCAGTATTTATAATAGTCCCAAATTGAAACAGTGCAAAGATGTCTGTCAACACTACAATGGATAAATAAGCTTTTATGATGATGCATTCATAAAAGGGAACATTACACAACAATGTGCATGAATGAACTATTGCAATATATGATATAGGTGAATTTCACAAACATAATCTTGAGGGAAAGAAAGTAGGCATGAAAGAATATGTACTGTATTTCATTTATATAAATTTCAAAAACAGGTAAAACTATTGATGATGTTGGAAGTCAGGGTTTTATTTACTTGCAGGAGGGGTTAGCAGGGGTGAGGGATTATTGGTGCCTGGAGAGTGGCATGAAGGGGCTTCTGGATGGGTAGTACTGTAGTTCTTGATCTGGGTGATGTTTTCACAGTTGTGCTCAAACTGAAAAAACCATAAACTTGTACAGTTGTGAACTCTGTACTTTTCTCTGTCTTATTTATTAATGAGAGTTGGCAAAAAAATAAAGCAAAATAATGAGTTGCAGCAAAGTGTTCACAGGGATGCTATGGGAAAACTGAACTAATAATTAAAAATGTTATAGATTAGGAGAAAAGATATATCATAGGAGATCTCAAATGGGCTCAAACTCTCTCCCACCATTCTGGATCCCTGCCCCAACATTCAAAGATAGTATGGTCTTTGAGCATCTGTGAGCCGTCGAAGTTCTCTTCCCTCTGCATAGACAGTTCTCCGTCCACTTATCCACTCACCAAATTCTTACACATTCTTACTGTCTACTCAGGTTCCCGCTGCACTGGGAAGATTTTTTCTGATTGGCTTGGAACTCTTCTATTTCTTCTATCCTCACATCCAAATATGTTTCCCACTGTACTTTCTACCTATTTCACTTGTAGCTATTACTATTCTAGTATCATCTTTGTATGTGTTATTCTGTCCACTATGCTGTAAGTCCTTCATAAACATAAACTGTTTTCATCTTTGATTTCCCAAGATGCCATTTCATTTTCCTTAGGCGAAAGTGTTAACAGACATAATGTGGTTTTAAATACTTTGATCAAGTATTAAACAAAAAAAGATTTTTTTCTTTCCCCTGCTAAAGATTTAATTGAATAAAAAATACCCCATGTCTTGAACATTACATTCAGTTCACATTTTAATGTAATTAGAAGACTTTACATAATTATTAATATTTGGCTTTTGCCTTTATAATCTTACCTGTTTATTTAAGATATAATTTTAAATGTTATTAATACTACCAAGAAGGAATTCCCTTTATTATTTGTCTCTCCCTCTCTCTTTTGTCTTTTGCACATCAAATTAATCCGAATCTTTACTCCTCAGAAGCCTGGAATGAGAATGAGAGATGTTGCATAGAACTAGAAATTATTCTTTGATCTCAAATTACCTCTGTGTCTGTGACTTTGTTTGTCAGATATTCTTTTATGCTTATGACCTCATGAAACAAACTCATTTCACCATTTTACTGTATGTTCTGTCCTAGATCTAAGAATAGGTATCATGATTGACATCTCAGTACTTTTATTGTGTTTATAACTGCTTTTTTTAAAATTTAACAGCTTTTTGTAAAGTGACTAATTAAATTTTAGTGTAGAGTCTTTAGAGAACCCATACGATAGTATTTCAAATTATGACTACATCATATCCCACCTTCAATTTGGTACTTTTCACTAACAATAATGTAAATCGCTATACTTTCTTCTATAAAATGCACATGCACTATGTGTATGGCAGAAAATAAAAGCCCTCTGTCATTAAATTTATCTGAAGACTGATGTAAGAAACCAATTCTCTTTTGTTATAATACCTAGTGAGGTGCGTTATTCAGCAGTTTAAGAACCTTCTGGATCTCAATTCTACCCCTTTGTCAAGACCCCCAAACTAAAATGTAGAGAACAAATACATTCCACAGAGAAGGGTGAGGAATGAACAATGCTATTAATAAATATGTCTTTATATTAATTTATTGCATTTAGAACTGTATATCCTTTTATTTTTTGAATCTCAGCATTTAAACTTGAATTATTAGCCAGATTGTTAAAATAAAGCTTGCCTTCTCCAAATATTTATTTGGAGAGACAAAACGTGTTTGTGTATTCAGTAGGGAATGTGCATGTGTCACATGATTTTGTGCCTGGCTTTCTTCTGATAGTGTGATGTAGTTAAAAATCAAATAAAACGTTGGGTTCCACAATTTGATTCATATGATAACATTTTATAGGTAATACAATTTCAGCTATGTTACGATGATAGTCTCTTAGTTTTATAACAGAAGACTTATAGTCATAATTTACTAAACAGTATTATGTATGCAGTGTATCACATTTTAATATACCTGAGGAGAAATTTCAAGGGAGTTTTTTGCATTGACTTACTATTTCTAACCTATAGTCTATCTCTCTGGGAACCGTAATCACTCATTAAAATGAGTGGATCACCTTGCCTAATATTTTGACCACTCTATTATAGGCAGTTGATAACAAGACACATGTTTCTACAAGGTCATAACTGCCAAAATCTCACACATCTGAATGAACGGAAGCAGTTGACAGCAAATTTACCAGAGTCAGAACATGATAGAGATTGTAGAATAATGTTATGTGTATGTGTAGAGATATTAAGTTGTAGTATTATGACTGGTTTTGTTTGTGTTAGAGGAATAGAGCAAATCAGGCCAAAATACTGGTTTGTTTTCTTTTTGTCATCTACTCATCATTGTCTCTTAATATGACTAAAGGTAGTGTGTATACGTGTGTGTGTGAAACTCTGTGGTGGTCCTAAGGAGAACTGAGAGATGGGTGGTAGAGGGGAGATGAAGGGCAGAGAGACATGGAGGAGAGAGAGGGAAAGGGTAAGAGAATATAGCTTAGCATAAGTCCATTAACACAGACGGGGAAACTTCTAAGTATCGGATATAGGCATTAGATTCTAAGAAGGTGACAGAGCCTGAAAACCCTACAAGTTCAAAACTGTAAGGTCATGCATCATTCTATGATTTTCAGTTTTTTTAAATAATAGACCTCTTATTTTGAAAATAATATTTCGCAGTGCTCAGATATGTAAAATCAACCACAATGAGCTAATGGTCCCAGAATCTGTTTGCTTTGTACTCCTACATCCCTACCCTTATTCCTTTCTTCACCACTCCAGCTCTGTCAAGATGGCTTCTGTGAAAAACACTTAGAGATAGAACTCTCCAAGAGACACTTGGAAAACAACAGGTTGGTGCACATTCAACACTTTTTCAGATAAGCATCTCTGAGATGAAGGTATTTACTACCATTAGCTATGGCTTATTGGGGGCTTAAGGGTTTTTACTTTACCAGGGACATGATATATTTTCTTAACCCTCACATGAACCTTACAAAATTAGTGACATTTTAGAGATCAGTGGAGTGAATAAATCCCAGGGATGGTTTGTCTGTCTAATAACAAAATTACTCTTGTCACAGAACCACTCTCCTCACAATTGTAGCTGATACATTTCCTTGAGTTGTCTATGGACATGTAGATCCACTATATAATGAGGTGTCTATTTTTATTTTTTACTGCTTCATCTAAAATACTATTTCTTTCCAAAACTTAAAAGTTTTAAGTGACTGTCTCTTAATCTTTGTCTGGAATGGGATCTGAGACTTGTTTGGAATGGCTGCTGGGCTTCAGAGTTTCCTACAAGATACTCTCATCCCCTAGGGAGATACTTTGTCCTTTCTTTGGTTTACCTGGATGTTATTTTTAGTTATTTGATGAACAGTTGCCTCATGTCTGTCTAAAGCAGCCTTTAGAAACACATATATTATCTGCTGTCTCATTAGAGCAGGTATGGCAGAAGAAAAATTCATAGACTGAAGGAACCAGACTAAAGTTTAGGGTTTGAAAATAATTTGATGACTTGGTTTGCAATGGGGTATTTTAGGACTAGAATTATGGGCTTATTTCAGTGTGTTCTTCCAAACCATGTTATCATGTATCTGTTGGTGTTTTTGCCCTCAGCACAGAGAAGATCGTTCACCACATTTGAGTTGCTTATTAAAAACAGTGGGAGTTAGAGGTAGTGCAGGGTCAGAGAGGGAAAGGCAGTAATGGACTACATCAAGGGTGAAACACTTCTTGAAGGCTGGTTTTTAATGTAAGGACTATTACCCTTGTGGACATAAATGCAGCGTGAAGAATGTCTAAATTACTGGGGACAGGAATGGCATGCTGGGATGGGAATATTTTCCTGATATTTCAGGTGCATAATGTGTCTAAGTTAGATATCTCCCAATATATCTCAGTGGAAGAAAAACAGGCTAGTATTAAAAAAAAAGAAAAAAATTAATACCGGTACCAGTGCTAGAGAATGTTCAACCTCCTAAATGAATTAGGGATAAGAATACAGAGTAATTTCAAAGACTATACAGGTACCTTTAATGTGTATCTTAAAATCAATACATAGTCCAAAGAAATAAAATTACTTTTCCTTGGGAGGAGTGTGACCCAAAGTATAGTTATGACCTTATACTCTCTGTCACCAAAAATAAACTTGCCTCATGAGGGCTAAGGAATTCTCGTTGGCAATCTCAGTTTAAAAGCTTATTATCGTTCAAACACGAGAATAATGCCAGGGGAAAAATATACAAAAAAAAAAAAAAAAGATAAGTGATTAGAGATTATTTAAAAATTTGTGATGTTAATTATCTCATATGGTGGATATTATGAAAAATACAGACCTATGCTTATATACTCAATTGTCATTACATAAAAAGATGCTTTTAAAATCTTGGAAGGTTTTCAGCTTTCAAACCTAACTTCTGCTGAGAGTCCTGTATGTTGACAGACGTCTCACCCCTCCCTCAAAGAGGAAATTATTGATTGGGAAATATCTCTCAACAAAAAGTGAATGTTTTATATATTCAGAGTACATGACACTTATAAATGCCAGGATCATCATGAACCCCTCACCCAAGGACATAGATTAAAGAGATATGCTGACCTATTTCTTGCAGTTGATGAGGTTAAATTAAATAAACAATTCCACAAATTTCATCAGGTTAACTATATATTTCTGTACCTTCTCCCTTCCCCCTGTTCTTAAATATATAGTGAATTAAGTAGGAAAGTAGAATGTCACATCTGACTATTCACAAGTTATGTTTTGAGAGTATGATTTTTATCCAAGCCAGGTTAGATGCTTTTCTGACCGCTTTTATCTAATCTCAGGTATTTTTTGAAATATGGCATTTCACTTAATTTTTATAAAAGCCCTTTGAGTATGTATTAACCTCACTCTATAGAAGAGGGAACTGAGGTTCAGAGAGGTTAGGTAAATGCCAGAGGTTTCAGGTCTTAGGAAAGCCAAGGTTAGGAATCCAAGTATGTAGACATAGAGGAGAAGAAGATCCAGCTTCTGAAATCTATATAAACAAGTATAAGTAGAGATCCTTCTTTAGAGACTGCAGAAAAAAGCTGCAGGGCTGACTTGGAAGTAGGGCCAAAGTTGTATCTTTTCTGCTTTCTCCAGCTCCAAGTAAGTAATGAAAAGCCCAAATTAAAAAGTCTGTAAACAATAAGGAAAGCTACATTCTCATAACAAATGGTCCAGGATTGGCTTTGTTGGATTTCTCTCTCTGCTCTTCCATTTTGATGGGTAATCTTCCTTTTTTTTTTTTTTTTTTGAAATTTTTTTAAAAGTTGAGAGAGAAAGAGAGAGAGAGAGAGAGAATGCACACAAGCGGGAGAGGGGCAGAGAGAGAGAGAGAATGCACACAAGTGGGGGAGGGGCAGAGAGAAAGAGAGAGAGAGAGAGAGAATGCACACAAGCGGGGGAGGGGCAGAGAGAGAGAGAGAGGGGGAGAGAAAGAATCCAAAGCAGACTCTGCACTGTCAGAGCAGAGCCCAACACGGGTTTCAAACCCATGAACCTGAGATCATGACCTGAGCTGAAACTAAGGGCTGGACGCCCAACCGATTGAGCCATCCAGGCCCCCCAATAGGTCATCTTTTTACCTCAGGCTAGCTCCTCTCAGGAGTGTCAGATCTGCAACTCTTCTAGATATTAACTTCAGAAATGAAGAAAAAGAGGTTGTCTCTTCATTATGTCTTTTTTAAAGCATAAAAAACTTTTTGGAGGTGCCCATTAACAGATTTATCATTTTGTCTAATTGGCCAAAATTATGGCACCTATCCATGCCGAAACTAATGAGTGAAGGGGGACAGTAAGGTGTGATTAGTTTCTACTTTCAGACCCATACTCCTCTCCCAGTTGGAACTGAGGTTGAAGTTAGTGCCAGTTTCCCCTGAGGTGCATGGCTGGCCAGATTATAGTGGAATACCGATGGGGTGGATATTGGGTAGGTAAACCACAGTGCCTGTTGCAGAACTATTTAATGCAGATATGGCAAAATGGATATGTAGGTAGTGGAATTTTGAAGCTATGGAATTTGGAAGAGTGGACAAATAGAGCATTTATTAGAGCAACCTGATAGTCTCTAATGCACTGTCAGCCTGGTGTCAGTTTTTCCTTGATTTCAAAGCGTTTATTGGATCTGAAACTTGAGAATTGGGAAATCTTCCTGCCGTCAGTAAATTTTTTTAAGCTTTCTCACCTGCAACTGTTACTAGTGAGAATTTTTTTTTTAACTCTCTCTTGTTTTGCTCTCCACTTTTATGACATGGAAGAAATAAGGTAACATACTTTATAAAAAACTCAAAACCTGAAAATGGGTCGAGTGTTATATAAATTGGATGAATGCATGCTAAAGATTGATTTAATTTATTAATGTAGGAACCAGCAGTATAGTAAAGCTGGTTCAAAAGACTATAGATAGGAACAAAGGAAGCATTTATAATTCACTGGAAGAAAGAATGCTGGGATAAGTTTCCTAGTTTTATACTAAAGAGATTAATGTCCAAGAGGGCAATAAATCTGAAACCTTTTAAGGTTATCTTTACTGTAAACAGAATTCATTTGCCTCTCTACTACATGAAATTTATTTGCATAATTATTATAAGTATCATTTGTGTTGCCATGAACTTTCTACAAATTAACATGTCTCACAGATTTATAAAATATTTTCATCAATAGTGAATAGTGACTCAGACAAAAGTACGTGCTCTTAGAATGAAGGACGTGCAGTTTTTTTTTGTCCACTTCCACGGTTTCTGCATTTTTATTGTCAACAGTTTCCTCTTATGATCATAAATACTCTTCAATGATAAATTCTTGTTAAAAACAATGACAAAAAAGATTTTCCTTTCCTTTCTTCTTCCTTTTTTTTGTCTGATTCATTCACATAGGTACAGCAAGAAGTGTTTCTTAACAAATATAAGCCTTGTATAATAAAATCAAAATATCTAATATCTAGTGCCATAGAGTGTTAAATAGTAAGGACAGAAAATTAACTAATGTTTGGGGATGTTAGAATCTAGGATTATATTTTTAATAACTTATATTACTTGAAAGTATTTTTTGAAATCTCTTATTTACTCCCTTCTATTCAGAAACTGAGAAACGAAACTCACATTATTCATCTCCATCGGATATCACCTGAAGTACCTGTAAATCTGGATGAATTTCTGTCTCTTTACGTCTCTCAAATCTGCTGAGATTCCTAGCCTGCCACAAATTGACCTTCCTTTCAAGTGAGAAACTATAGACTTAGACCAAATAATAGACCTGATGACCAGGAAGGTTTTGTTAGGTATTAGTTCCACATAATGTCACTTTGGAGGGTTATTATATATGTTTTAATAAAAGTTACTCTTAAATATAACATTCTATAAAATTTAAACATTTTGGTTACTCAGTTGATTTGTCAAATTATATTCTGGGAAAAAAGAAGAGCATATTCTTCTTGTATTTACCATGTTAACTTCTTTGCCATGAAAAAAAAAAAAAAACTTAGAAAAAGAGTGTATTCCTGAATATGAGGGGTCAGTAGGAACAAAATACCATTTCAGGTTCCATGAAAATATGGCTTAGAGATTAAGACCATTAAAAATATACCAATAATCTTCCAAACAAATCATTCCAATTAGAGTTCCCTTATCAGGTCCTTAAGTTATGCTTGACTAATTTGTTGTTTCTTGAATTTCGGGACTGCAATCTGTTTCAGGAAGTCATTCATCCTAGAAACTCTGGCTCTGGGTCCTGGTACATACAGTCTGGCTAATGTGTATTGTCAGCACTGAAGCTTATACCCCATGAGGCTAGTCCTTGAAGGCATTATAGTTAGAAGCATCTCCTGTAGTCCATTCATTCCATTGAGGACGTTAGTTGAGGGCCCAGTTTCTAGAGCCTATAGCTTATAGCAGAGTCTTCAGGCAAAGTGTAGGAGGAAAGCAGAAACCACTTGCTAGTAAGACTGAATGGCTGTAATTAACTTATTACACTGAACTTATTAAGATCGATTCATTATTTTAACAGGAAGAAAACAGAATTCCAGTCTGGCATTACTGTAATATTTGGCAGTAAAGCTTTAAAAAAAAAAATGTTACCAAAAGCCTGTCAAAACTTTGTCAACGCTAACAAAACTTTTAACACAGTTTGTTGCTTCTTGTTAGGACTCATTACTTGCAAGTGTTATGCTCCAAGTTAGGTAAATTTCTTTCTGCAAACTTGTTATAATTTGTTATATCCACTGAAAATTTGCTTTTCACAAATTTGTTTCTCATTCTGAAACAATCATACTTTTTTTCTAAGACAAAAGAACTGTCTTTTGCCTGGCGCATAATAAAACATTTTTTTTAATGTTTTATTTATTTTTGAGAGAGAGAGAGGGAGAGAGAGCTGAAGAGGGACAGAAGATCTGAAGCAGGCTCCAGGCTGACAGCAGCAAGCTTGGTGTGGGGCTCAAACCCACAAACTGCAAGACCATGACCTGAGCCAGTCAGATGCTCAACCAGCTGAGCCACCCAGGCGTCCCTTCCCTGGTGCATAAGAGATCGTCAGTTAGTTAATAAGCTTCTCCCACTTAATATCAAAGTCTGTTTCTGAAAATCAGGTATTCTGGGTGAAAATGCTAACAAGGAATCAATTTCTTATTATTTTAAATGGGAAAAATTGTAACCTGTGAGATGCTAGCCAAAATTCCTGGCCAGTTAATTAAAATGTAGCTAACAGACAGCATACAAAGTACATTTTCAAAGTAGGTGCTAAAGTTCATGCTTGATACATTGTTTCATGGTCCAAACAATTAGTATGATCCAAATAATTTAACTCACTATAGAGTTACTTCAAATGGAATACATTGCTTTGTGTTTACTGTATCTGCACACATGACATTTAAAGTGCTCTGAACTTTCCAATATTTATGCAGTTTTCATGTTTTACTAACTGTATTTGAATTCACAGTTCTTTCTCTGCATAGTTTAATTCATTTACTATGTAAAGTTTTTGAGTCATAAGTAAAAATATTTTTTCAGACAAAAAAAAATGTTCACCAAAAATGTTTGTATTGAGAGATGCCTCTATTAAGTTGGGTATTAGCCCAGAATCATTATATTGATAACAAATGTTCACCCTGTTGTGGGATACACCTGTGTGTGGTTGTCAAGACAAAGCCACTCTTCAATGAGAAAGGAATAAATCTTAGGGGCGCCTGGGTGGCTCAGTCGGTTAAGCGTCAGACCTCAGCTAAGGTCATGATCTCACAGTGGGGTTGGGCTCCGTGCTGACAGCCCAGAGCCGGAAGCCTGCTTCAGATTGTGTGTCTCCCTCTCTCTCTCTGCCCCTTCCCCATTTGCACTGTCCCTCTCTCTCTCTCTCTTCCTCAAAAATAAATAAATATTTAAAAAAGAAAGGAGTAAGTTTTAAAAAAGGAAAAAAAGTTCATTTGAAATGTTTGATCTATTTGTTGGTAATGGCCTATTAGGGTAGGAACATACTTCCTAAGTTCATAGTTACCAAAACGAATACATAATCCTTCTCTGAAATTGTTAAGAAATAAATTCAGTATTAATTGTAGATGGCATTTGGGTATTTAATTTGTTTTAAGGTTCTATTATTTACTCTGTACGGGGCTCAAAAATAACTAGGAATTACATAGAAAATAAAACTTTGTTTATTTGTTTTGAGCACATCCCTGGCTGTGATTTCTTCTTGACCTCTCTTTCGGGGAGAATTCCTCTGTCTTGTGATTTTGACTGAGTTTCTATCTTTTGTGTGTTTTGAAAGCTTGTTATGTTTCCTGCACCTAAGAATACTGCTGTATTAAAAAGGGGTCCCTCTCTGCCCTTCCCCCACTCGTGCTCTGTCTCTCTCCCCAAAATAAATGAACATAAAAAAATGAAAAGTACAATAAAAAAACACAAAAATAAAAAAAAATTGAAAGGGGTCATACACTGTCCAGGGCCTGGCACTTGAGGAAGTCTTTCCGGTGTATGCTGTGTGCACACCTACTGTTGAGGTTTTGCTGCTCTTTCCCACTGGTCAGTCCTCTGCAGAGCTCCTCCTTGTTTGCAGTGGGGAGTGTTTGGACCTTTAATTAAGTGTGCTTTGATGGATTTGTTAAAATAAGCCTCAGGGACTCCTTGGTGGCTCAGTCGATTAAGCATTGGACTCTTGTTTTCGGCTCAGGTCATGAGTCATGATCGTGGTTCGTGAGTTCAAGTCCTCTTTTGGGCCCTGCGCTGACAGAGAGGAGCCTGCTTGGGATTCTGTCTTCCTCTGTCTCTGCCCCTTCCCCTCTCTCTCTCTCTCTCTCTCTCTCTCTCTCTCTCTCTCTGTCTCTCTTTCAAAATAAATAAATAAACATTAAAAAATAATAAGCCTCACACCTGCCACGCTGTCTCCCTGCAACCGTGGAGATCCTCTGCCAGTCCTCCTATCAATTTACTGGATGTTCCAGGTGATCTGAGCTCAATACAAGCTGTGTTTGAAGGATGGGCAAAGCCCACGGTCTCCCTAATTCTCTGCCATCTTAACTCTCCCTGCAAATAAAAATTTGTTTAAACTGTAAAAGACTTTTGAATGTGATCCTGCTACTGATTGTGACTTAACGGTTTTGTGGCTTAAAGAAATGATATCTAAAACAATGCTAAAGGATATGCTAGCACTAGTAAAATGACATAGTTCTTGAAAATAGAGTTAAGAGACTGATACTTAAAATTAAGAATGACATGGAATAATACCACGGTTCACTTTTGTGCAGTTTAGTGCTGTGTTTGGCACTTGGATCAGCAGTAAATAATTGAGTGAATGACTCAAAATCCTTTTTCCTCCCAAGAATGCTTGTTTTTACTTTGTTTTTATGTTTGAATTACTCAAAACTGAAGCCCTGGAATGCTTCTCAATTTAGCTGAGCTTAATGGCACTGCTGTATTCACATAGCTAATGATATACGTAAAAATAAAAAGTAGTCTGTTTCTGTGTGTTAATTCAAAAGAAACATAAAATACCCTAAGAAGTCCTGTTAGAGCAAAAATACAGTTGAGAATATAAACAGCAGATACTTTTCCTTGCTTTTTGTGCAAGAGCAGTTGCCTATCATGAATAAATATGTCACATGACAAGTTATGTTCCTGTTAAGAACACTGCCATCAACATAGAATGACTCAAAATCTTTAAAAAATCTGAAATTTCCTCAACTTATTTTCTTGAGAGCATATATCAATTACCTTGAAGTTCAGATTATTTTTGAATGCATAAATAGAAGGAATGAGAATATTGATGGAAAAGAAAAAAGGGGATGTTTATGACACGATGAATTGACTATTGTTAATGTATTCTGCTATTTCTAAATTGGCCTTTTTAAGCATTTCCATGAAGAGGAATGGGGTGGCTCTAGTTTGTCTGATGGTCTGAGTGAGTTGAACTCCAGCCCTGTTTTATTCCCTCCTCTTTCCGTATGTAGAAATGATTTCTGGTGCTTTTTCTTCTCACCTTTTTCACTACACATTTTTTAATGGTTAACACTGTAATACTATTTCATTGTTCCTGTTTATGTTTCTTCTGTGTGCTATGTGAAATCTTTGGAATTGTAGATTTTTGTGGCTGTATTGGAAGATAAGATTTCATGTTCATGTTTTATAGATTAACTTGGCTATTGAGAGTATAATTGTGCCAGTGAAATTTTGCTCTGTGTGATAGACATTGAGTTTGTTTGCTTGTTTGTTTTAACTGGATTTCACAGGTAGATTCATTACCAGTGAAATCAAGAAACAAGAGTCTTCTTAGCTTGGTAGAGGTGACTGTTGCTTCTGTTCTTTTACTCAAAACTAAAATCAATGAAGACAATAAGCCAGTGGGAAGAGCTGACTGTTGCTATTATAGGTCACATTCCTCAAACTAAGTCCAGACTTCTCTGGTCTCACTGTTTATGTAAACCCTTTGTACTGGACTCCATTTAAAAAAATAAGACAAGCTTTCATGTTAATTCTCTTATTTATGCAGGCCGAGCAATTTTTTACTGGACTAATTACAGTGGTCCAAAAGTTATTTGGAATTTCAAATGCTCTATATCTGTGTTTAGAAAGTAGACACATACATGCCCCAGGAAATCATTCAAGTGGAATGAATGAGGAGAAATGAGTTGTCAACAAAAACAATTTATAATTTTCATATAGATTTCCTTCATGCTGAGTTTAAGCATTTACTACCTTTTTTTTTTTAATGGACTCTTGGCTGCACATGGTTATACTATAATACTGTAATAATAACGGGATGCCATAATATAAGACATGTTCCTTTGTGTTCAGATTTCCTTGTATTTTGATACATGAAGTCACCAAATTCAGTGTGTTGTGTAAACTGTTCGAGTGGTAGCAGCAGAACTCAAAATGAGTTTCCATTGTATCTAAAACAGACCTTAGAGATTATCTCTAATTTAACCTTTCATTTTACAAATAAAATAGTATAAAAATAAATAAACTGACACAGGAACCAGAGTAACCTGACTTCAAATCCAGGTTCTACTGCTTGCTGTTTGGTTATGACATAAAATCTTCTTGAGCTTGCATTTCATGTCAATAAATTAGAAATAATGTCTCTCTTTCAATTTTGTTGTACCAGGAAAGGAAATAATGTTTGTTCAGTATCTGCTATTATCTAGCATGTACTTGATACTGAATAAATATGATTTCTTTCTCCTGGCCCAAGGTGACATGGCTGGTTAGTAATCTCATTAATCTGTAAGAAATTGATTTGAATTCCTTTCACTTACTTTTTTTAGCAGAAATAAATTGCATTCCCAATTATAATTTTTCAGCAGCTCGTTAGGAATTATTTGATGTCCAATTCAGAAAATTACCTTTCCTACATAACTGTTCACTGAAGGCAGGTGCTTTGTACTATGACACATAACGATGTCTGGGAATGATTTCCATAGAACACTATTGTAGGTAACTTGAACTTTCAAATATTATTCTTAACAAAGATAGGATATTTAAGACATGGAATCACTCGGGAAAGGGTTTATTATTTCTCAACTCTTTAAGGCCTTTTACACATTATTATTCTTTTTCATTTGGCTTACTGAATTGCTGTGAGATCATTATTACTGCAATATTTTAAAAATGAAATACATCATTTTAATTTGTATTTTATTTAATGTTGAAAGTAGCTTCAGCCAATAATGTCATAAAAGCATAGAAGACATGCGACAATATTTGAAACATGGAGAAATGGGAAAAATGGTAAAAGTACCTCATGCTCCAAAAACCAAGTGTCTGTTACTATACAAATATCTTCAAGCAAGCACCAGAAAATATCTAGATTTGAAAAATTGAATATGAATCTAAATCTGACACAGGAACCCGACAAGCGATGGCTTCTTGTAATTTTTAAATCTGGATTTTTCTATCATGCAGACTGATTTTAGTTTCACAGAACTTGTATGCGTACCCATATCTACATATTTGGGAAAATATTTAACCTTTTTTCACAGACTAGATATGCCTAGGTTGTCAATTGTGAGTTCTTGTTCTCATGAAAAAAATAGCTTATGTTGGTTCTTTTGCCTTCATTCGCTCTTTAAAGAGTGAGAAAGGGTAAGTTCAATTTTCTCTGCCCTTTATATATCTCATCTACATATTATGTTAGTGAATTTTTAGAGGTTTTCAAACTCTTGAAAAGTGTTACGTGTTTTTGCTTGTCTCTATCTGTGTCTAGGTATGTTTCTGTGTATGTGGTTTTATCTATCTGTGCATCTGTATATATGTGATTTTCTGGAAAATATTCTACACTGAATATTAGATAAGTCACACAGAATAGTACAGAATTCTTTAGAGTCCAGCATTGGAGAGTTCTCCAAGGGACAGTCCTTAGAGGAAGGTTGAGTTCTAGTGGGGAACAAAACTTGTACTTCGTTCACCTCTTAGTCTGGTGTCTTGTACTGACTCAAAGATCATGTCTTTCTACAGAGCTCTCTCCTTTTTCCCTTGAATTTCATCTCCACTGCTTCAAAGAGAGTCATATCCAGAATTAAAAGGTTTTAAAATCTTTTATTTTCAAAGGATTTGTCTCTGAATATTTTCCCTCCCAAGAATATAATATGTGTAGGTTATTTCTGTTACTAGATTAACTCATTTTTTGATATTCTTCTTGCCTCGCAGTGTTGGGATTGAAGTCCCATCTGCAGGGCTTTACATACAGTATGAACAGGAGTTAGGACATCCCTTTCCTACTTTTTCTTCCATGCACTTACTGTTGTCTGTTGGAAAGCTTAGATAAATTACTTTGAGCCTCATTGTGTTCTCCATTTCCTATAACTCACTGGAAAAGCCACAGTATAAACAAAATAAACAAGCATTAAAGTATCATTAAGCAACAAAATATTAAAGAGCAAATATTATTAAATGACAAAATGAGCCCCAGGAAGCTTTCTCTCCACTCCGTGAAGTGAATTCCCTGGAATTCCAAAGCTTTTCCTCCCTGATCTAGCCAACTAGTTAGTGTTAGAGAAGAACATATGACTTATGAAACATTTTCCAAGAGTCTGAGAATATCTGCAACCTGTAATGGGTTTGATATTTTGGGGAGATCTACCCAATGCCTTATGGAGAAAGGAAGGAAGAAAATATGGTTGAAGCATATTTTACCAAAAGATTATTTTAGGACTCAGGCTCTAGATTCTAACACTTATGACTTGGATATACATCCACATGATTTGGAGAATGGTTCTCTTTTTGAAGATAAAATCAAGAAGTTAATAGTTGTCTTTCCTTTCCCAGAGGGTACTTGTGAGGACCAAAGTAATCTATGGTAGTGAACATAGTGAACATACTTTGAAAACAGTGAACGTAGATTTTAATAAGCCAACGAATAAGAAGTGTATCGTGTTGGTTATGTAAATGGATTGGACCTTGTATCTTTAATTATTCCATGTCATGTTGCTAGTCAGTACTTCAAAAAATGAGAGTGAATTACATGGTCACAGCATGCATTGTGTATCTTTAATTGATTGATAGTATTGTATTCCATGACAACAGGTAGCAATGGCAGAGTGTAGAGAGACAGTAACAAGCAACAGCCAGGTACACTGGAGTATGTGGCAATAAAGTGGCTGGAATAGGGAGTGGAATAGCTGAGTTCCAAAAAGAACAGAGTTGAGCTTTTAGTCAGAAACTAGACAGACTAATAGAAGAATGTCAGGGAGGGGTGCTTTGGTAGCTCAGTTGATTAAGCCTCTGACTCTGGATTTCAGCTCATGATCTCATGATTCATGGGTTCAAGCCCCTATTGGGCTCTGTGCTGATAGTGAAGAGCCTGTTTGGGATTCTCTTTCTCTCTCTCTCTCTCTGCACGTCTCCCCCCCAATAAATAAATAAACTTAAAAAGAAAAAGAATATCAGAGAGATGAGGAAGGTGGCCAATAAGTAGGTACTGTGTTTTGACACTTTCTTGTCCTAATAGTGCCAACAATAGTACTTTACTGTGGTAAATATTCAATAATTAAAATAGCCTCTTAAAGCTTAGTCTTTAAGGTCATTTTAGCCATAACAAGTAACTCATCATTTCATTCTGTTGTTTTCAATCTTATTTGAACTTAGTGTAACAGTTCTACTGGAATGGAGGTAAAGGTAGAAGATAATTATATACAGACAAAAATAGCATTTGAAAAGAGAAAATAGATGACACCAGAAAGTGACAAAATTCCGCTCTGTAAAATTTATCCCAAAGTGAAATATATATAATTTCTAGTTACATAGTGTAGTTCACATGAAATTCTTTGGGCTTCTTTGAAAAAGAGATTCTACATATACATTAATAGCAATTATTTTGGAGTCTAGGCTTTATGTTCAGATCCCTGAAAGATATTTTTTTTTCAAGATTTCTTCTCTATTTCTATTTGTAGAAATTTGTCATGCTCATTTTTCTCTAATTTTAAAGCTAGTACATGCATAGTGTGCAAATATTCAAATAAATCAGAAAACCATTTAAAAATCACCCATAAGTCCAAAACCAAGAGAAAACTACTCTCCATATTTCAATGTTCTTTTTATCCACCCCCACCATGAGAGTCTGTATTTGTGTGTATATGGTGTTTGTGTGTACATCTCTGTATATGTGTATGTATGCTTATGTAATGAAATCATGACCATATAGCATATGAGTCTTTTCCTTTTTTGTTATGTAATATATCATTTCCTCATCTTTTAAGATAATTTTGATATGGATGACATATAAAGACTCTTTATCATATAAAGGTGGCACATATAATTTAAAATTTCCATAGTGATAGGCATATATTGTATCTTCTTTCTTCTGTCATAATTAACACTGCAGTAAATATCCAAAACTTTTATGGTGTTCAATTGTTACCTTTGAGAAGGTTGTTTCAATAGGACCTATGTAGTGTTGTTCAGAGTCAAATGATAACATATCTATTTATCTTACTTTACTATATTTACTCTCTACTACATAAATGCAATAATTTCTTAATATATAAATGAAAGTAATTTATAATCCATATTTATTGAAATAAGTTTCACTTTAACATGTGTAGTTAATTTGATATATTTCTGTAAAGATTTGTGCATTCTCAAAGGCACACCGCGTCCACAGATTACATCTGTGGCATGATTCCTGACTGTATTGGGGTTAAACAGAGCAAGAAATAAGACTTCTTTTTCACGTTAAGAAAGGAAGAGTTTTAATGTGTTTAAAATACAACCTAATTTATATGCTTATAACAGTTCTGAAGTTGATTAAAGTCTGTAGAGTGAATGAAAATTGCATGTAGTTCTCATTTTAGTTGACCTTCCATGTTAATTAGGACATTTTTTCATTTATTTTGGAGCTAAGTACGTTTTCTTTGTCTAGTAAACTTTGATTCTGCTTCTTTGGCTTCTTCTTCCTTTAATGAAGTTGGTCACTTTTCGATTTCTTTTAACTTTCCTCAAGATTTTGAATAACAAATCAAAGTACTGTGACGGAGATAATTTAGTCAGTTTTAGTAACCTATACTTGCCAATTCATTTATTCACTTAAATATCTATTTAATAGTATATGTGTCAGCCATTCTTACAGGCACTTGGGAAATTCATGAGTAAAACAGATGAAGTTCCTTGCCATCGAGGAGCTTCTATTTTGAACATTTTTTTTTTTCAACGTTTATTTATTTTTGGGACAGAGAGAGACAGATCATGAACGGGGGAGGGGCAGAGAGAGAGGGAGACACAGAATCTGAAACAGGCTCCAGGCTCTGAGCCATCAGCCCAGAGCCCGACGCGGGGCTCGAACCCACGGACCGCGAGATCGTGACCTGGCTGAAGTCGGACGTTTAACCGACTGCACCACCCAGGCGCCCCGAGGAGCTCCTATTTTGATGGGAAGAAAGATAATAAAAAGTTGGAAGTAAAATATACAAATATGGAGAAAACTAAAGACTTACAAGAGTGTGACAGAGCAAGCCATGCTAAAGTCTAGGGGAAAAGCATTCCAGGCAGAGGGGTTAGCGAGTGGGAGATCTCTGAAGGAGGAGCATATCAGTGTGTGAGAGCAGTAACTTGGCCAGTTTGGCTGAAGGACAATGAGTGTGAGGGTTGAGTAGGAGATAAGGCTAGGGTAGTAACAGTGATCCTGTAGGCTCATTGGCAGGACTTTGCAAGGTTTTTTTCTTTTTGTTTGTTTCTTTGTTTTATAATGTTTGTATTTATTTTTGAAGGAGAGAGAGACGAGCATGAGCTGGGGAGGAGCAGAGAGAGAGGGAGACATAGAATTTGAAGCAGGCTCCAGGCTCTAAGCTGTCAGCACAGAGCCCGATGCGGGGCTTGAACTCACGAACTGTGAGATCATCACCTAAGCCGAAGTTGGATGCTTAACCGACTGAGCCACCCAGGCGCCCCAGGACTTTGCAAGGTTTTAAGTGGAGTGATGTGATTTAACTTCTGCCTTGGCAGGGTCAAAGTGACTATGGGATGTGAAGAATAGATATGGTGATGTAGCAAGAGTAGTAATGGGGAGACCAGTGGGAAGCTGATGTGATAATACAGGTGACTTGGGACTTGGTAATTATGACTTGGAACCAGGCTGTGATCAAAAGAGATGTTTCAGCATTACGGTTAATGGGATTGAGTGACAGATTGGATTCATGGTGTTGAGTATGAATAAAAAAGTTTCTGGCCTGAGCACTTAGAAGGATGGATTAGATATGAACTAGAATGGGTGTGAATGTAGGAGGAGTTGGGTTTTAGAGATGTTAAATTTGAAATACTTATTTGATATCCAAGTCTGATATTCAGGGAGAGGACTATTTGCGAGTCTTTGGTATATAGATGATATGTGAAACCATGAAACTAGATGAGATCACAATGGTAGATATGAATAGAGTGCAGAAGAGTCCCAAGGACTGAACTAAGCATTATTCCAATGTCTAGAGTCAAATATGAGGAGAAATATACAATGGAAACTAACCAGTAGTGGTCTGTTTCATAAGAGGAATATGTACCATATTGACAAATACAGCAACGGATATTGAGAATGATGAAGGTGAACTTAGTGTAGAATAGAATTAAATATCTGTATACTTTTCTGTCTTTATCAATAAAAGAAGGAAAATGATAGGAAATAAGATGTGAGATTAATATTTAGATATACACTGGAGAGGTCCTGGAAAATTGAAAGACGGGGACTATATATTTGTTTCTGAGGTTTTTTTTTTTTTTTATATAGCAAGAGAAAAAAATGAAATACAATTAATTGCAACATATGATAAATGACAAACATGCAATAGAAAGACGTTTGTTACTCAAAAGAATGATAAATATTTCAAATACTGAGATTCAGGGATATCCATAGGCAGGCAAAAGATTTGTCTCACACATAAATTTGGATTTACCACTAACAAAAGGCTGAACACATGGTGGAGAAGCCCATATTCTAGACTACTATACATGGACACATACATAAAGTTGCCTGTAATAATTTGTAATGTTTTATTACTAGCATGGAGAAGAATTAGGATACTAGGTCTAGAAGGAAGATGATTTTAAGTAGCATTTAGGGAATATTTTAAGACAGTTATGGAATGCTGGTTCTCAGAGCTGACTGCATTTTAGAATAATGGAGTTCTTTATAAAGGACCAATGCCACACTCCCAGAAATTTTTGTTTAATTGGTTTGAATTAGGGTCAAGGCATAGATATTTATTTTAAGTCCCCCAGGTGATTCTAAGAGCAACACCAAAGGAATAAAAATCAAAGTAATGGAAGCAAAGGAATTGCTTATGTGTGTGTTTTGTGTAAACCATTTCTAGCACTTTGTAATATGATGAGTCATTCTGTTTTTGTTTATAGAGGTATTGCATATGCATAGTGCCTGATTGATGTATATATACTGCACATCAAAATATGAATTAACATAACTGTGTAGGGATAAAGTCTAAGGCTTAAACCTTGAAATTATATTTAAGCATATGATCATTTGGTGAAAGATTTAAAAAATTAGATGTGCCTCCCTGGCTCAGTCGGTGAAACGTCTGACTTCAGCTCAGGTCATGATCTTGCTGTTCGTGGTTTTGAGCCCCGCATTGGGTTTTGTGCTGACAGCTCAGAGCCTGGAGCCTGCTTCAGATTCTGTCTCTGTCTCTCTGTTTCTCTGTCTCTCTTTCCCTGTCTCCTTCCCCGCCTCCCCCCATGCTCTCTCTCTCTCAAAAATAAACATTAAAATTTTTTAAATAAAAAAATAAAAATTGTACATGAATAAATCAAGTTGGTTGGTTGACTAGCAGCCTTAGTACAAAAATTTTGGTGTGTTACTTTATCAATGGTGATAAAGCCATGGTGTACCATGTACTCCTTATTGGACTCGGAAGTACTAACCAAAAATATATTACAGTGTTTTCAGTCTTGAGTCACCATTTCCTGTCTTGAAATTATTTCTCTCATTATTTTTCATCATATTAAGTGTATGGTGTATCCATATGATATTATATATACACCCAAATCTATATATACATATATACCAGTATTTTATGTTCATTTCCCATTCTACGTTTCTATTGAAAATGTAGCAAGATAGAGGGAAAAAATTCAGGACACTGATTTACCAGAAATGTCTTTGTGACATACCAGGAAGCTAGACATACTCTTCTGAGAGCAGGGTAGGGACCTATTCTATGTCACATGGAGTGTCAATCATATCAGTCATTTATGCTCGTCAGAGTATCATGTGTGAGCACTGATATATACAACCTAATTAAAATCGTCTATCCTCATTATCATTATCTGTCGTCAGTAACTTAAAACCCAGTAGGAAAACCCAGCTCCTGATAGCCTTATCTGGTAACTTTTTAGCTCCTTGGAAATTCTCTTCAAGAGTTAAATGAACAATGTATACAGTGTGCCTACTGTACCCCTGTCACTTTTCATTTGTTTTTCCCGGATACATTGAATGTTGGAGTGGGCTGAAGCCTCACATTTGACTCGATTCTTTTGTTCTTGGATGATTTCGTGGGTGAACATAGTTCTAACCATCACATCCGAAGCTAACTGGATAGGACTGAGATAACAGGGAGGAGCCTAGGACAACCGGGCCAATGTTCATTCCATGTAGCTGTATTTCCCCCAGAGTTTTTAATCTCTAAGCATTTTTCCTTCCAGTAAAATGCCAGTGAGCTCACACATCAGACGGGTTCATTAAAGAGCTGAGAATTTGGGATGAAAAATGAAATCTGGAATGGATGGTTTTTTGGGCGATTAAGTACACATATACTTGTTATTTGGGGAAGCAAAGGTTGTTGCTTGGTTGGGTGAGTTAGTGATTAGGGTGCTCCCAGTATCCCAGTTTGACCTTTTGGAAGGAAGAAGGCTGTTTAGGCAGGAGAAGAAGGATAGTGATAGGTTGTAGTAGGTTTTGAAGTGTTCCAAGTTGTTTGATTAACTACCAGTTTAGATCTGTAAGAGTAATGACAGTGTTACAGCTGAAGTAAAAATCTGAATAGATTCCATTAAAATACCATTTTTTATGAGAATGTATAAAATTAGCATATGCTCACAAGCTATCCCATTTGGGTTAGACATGCTTTGTAATAAAAGTGTTATTTCATGTGATTGATCATGAAGTAGCCATTTACTTTTACTAACTCCACAATATAGTACAAATAGAGTCCAAAATGATTAAACAGATGTAACTAATAAAATGAATTGGCAGGATAATAATTGCGAGGGGGAGAATCAAAGACAAAGCATGTGTTTTCTGGGTTTCTTGCTGATGGGGGCAGTGGGAGTGCTAGTGCATGCAAGAGTGTGGTGCAGTGCAGACACATCCCAGTATTTCTGTTTATTCATTTCAATTCACCGAGTTGTCTGATTATAATTGAGTTGTTCATATTGTGCTCTTGAAATGTTTTGAGGCAAATGAAATCTTCTAAGAATTCAATTATACTGAAACAATAGCCACAAGACATGGTAAAGTTATTGCCATGTTAGCAAAGGGCAAAATGGGAAAGCACGCTTTGTATTTAAGTGTCGGTGCTGTTTCTTGGAACTAAATACTTAAAATCATTTCCCAGACAAACGGACTTTAACTTAATGGTGAATGTTTTTCTAACAAATCACGAAGGTAATCGTTTTACCTTTAAAGTATAAGTTAGACATTTTTTAATGAGGTCAGTTGATTCATTTTTTAAAGAAATGTAGTAATAAATGTCTAAGGCTACAAAATGATGATTTTTGGAGGAGAGGGTGGGATTTTTAGATAAAAATTTGGAATTTTAGATGATAATTTTTGAATTTAAAAGAGTTTTCATGGGTGGAAAATTTTCATCAACAAATAATGTTCATTGGAGTAGGTTTGAAAATAAGGAAAGTGCAAACTTGTTATGAATTATCTTGATGTTCAAAAGACACTGCTTCATGAATAATATTACTATGAAAAACTACCTAAGACCCCTAAAGACCTGTAAAACAGAAATATTTTCTTTAGGAGGTAAAAAAAAATCTGGAGCAATAGCTTAGGGAACTCTGAATTCTATTCCCTATTTTACCGTTAATTCTGTAGCTATGAGCAACTAATTTAACCTTCCAAAACCTTTTCCTCATTTGGATAAAGAATGAATAATACTTTCCAGCTACATCAATAACAGGGATGCCCTGGTGGATGATGATGTTTATTTAGTGCATTAAGCTCCGTAGGTGGGAAGGCAAGGGCTACAATATGAGCACAAGCTGTTATCATTGAAATGCTTGTGCTTTTTTTTTTTTAAATGTTTATATGGAAAGTGGTTTATTTTGGGTCCGTTATGAGCAAGGGAACAAATGATACGTCCTTCCTGGTAGATTCTAAGCCCCTGAAATGCAGCTTCCATTTCTTACTCATTATTGTATCCTGTCTGTTCAAGACCTTACTTTGAATCTTCTACATGGGAATAATCAGCGAAGAGTTATTTAGATCATAAATATGAAGGATGGGGTCTTATAAGGATGCTGTAAGACATGAAGTACATATATGTGTGTGTGCATGGGGTGGGGGGACTGAATTAGGAGGGACTCTTATTTTGAACAAGAGCTCTAAGCTTTATTTGCCTTCACTATTATTTCCTTCACGAATGAACTGTTCACTTTCCCCTCAAATTTTTCTCCCTTCTGTTTTATTCTGAGGAAAGGGACACATGATTCCTGCTTTGTACTTCTCTTCCAGCATCAGAACACAGTGCTCAGAGCTAGAATAGATTTTTTCACAGGAGTAGCCATTGAATAATCTTCAAAAACTTGACATCCACATCTGTGTGGTATATGCCAAAATCTAAGAGAAGAGATATAAACTAAATACATTTTTAAGAATTTCTGAAGTTTTTTTTTTCATTAGATGTTCGTAATCCACCCAACTTCTCAGTAAATGAATATACTTCGAGTTTGAAATGAAGTAATTTCCATAGGTTTATTACAAATGTCGTTCTTTGGATATGGAATACACATAAGTTTCTTTTAAATATCCACCTCTATGTCAAGAGTTTCAGGATGAAGAATCTTCAGTTTTCACTGGTAAAAGACAAAATTAGATTTATCAGACTGGGCCCGATATATTTTGAATGTCTCACAAAACGCCTG
Organism: Herpailurus yagouaroundi; assembly: GCF_014898765.1. NCBI lineage: Eukaryota > Metazoa > Chordata > Mammalia > Carnivora > Felidae > Herpailurus > Herpailurus yagouaroundi. The sequence goes on along the minus strand of NW_024412394.1, from coordinate 84,636,900 downwards.
TCTATACTGTGGTTATCTACTGAGGTTTTATTTAAACTACTCAGTTGTTGAACCATATTTACATATGGAACCTTTTCATTTTCTACTTTGGAGAAGAGCCTACTTTTCTAAAATCATTACTGTTGCACTTCTGAAAATTTCATCTCTCCTCCAGGAATATGAAAGTAGGAAATGATTCAGTGAAACTTTGGTTAAAAGTGGTGAGACAGTGAGGAGACAAAATCAGTATATAGATATATTTTTAGGATAACTTTTTTCCCCCTTTGGTGAAATGCCTATTCTATCGTCAAGGCAGAAAGGTTGACTTGTGAAGAAATGGTGGAATTTAAATTGCATCCAAAGCCAAGGCTCTTTAAAAGAAAGTGAATTAAGTCAGCTGTGCAGTTTAGTTCTTTGGTGACTTTTGTTCTTTTGGAAAGAAGTGAAGAGTTTTATTCTTATATATTCTCTGAATGATGGAAGGATTTTTCTGGTACCTGAATTTTAAAAACCATTATTGTAGTCTACAATCTCTCTTGAAGTACTTTGGAACTGGGCAGTTCCTTTAGAAAACTAGCCCCACTTCCTTCCTTTACAGATTTGAAAACTCAGTCCCAGAAAATTAGCAGTAATTGCTTGGTGAAGATCACAGAATTACCTAGAGTTAGGTTATAATTGGGGTGGCTGGTCCCTCACTCTGGTCCGAGGAGCTTAAAGAGTTAAGCAAAATGACTTCTGATTCATACATTCCTCATTCCAGTTAGTAGCAATCTTGGGTTAGTAGCACTCACTTTGTGTTAAAAATAAATTGGAAGTAACTTGAAAAGGATGAGAAAGCTTTATTGGGGGAAAATTGGGATTACTCAAAGGAAGCTGTAGCTAGTCAGAGGAAGCAACCAGTAAAGACAGGATCTTGCTCATTGGCCTTGTCACAGATCTGCCTGCATTTTGTTTTGTTTGTTTCATTTTTAACCAGAATACTTAATTGTTCAGGCACCTCTCCCTTTATTGGAATTGCTCTTACATTAATTGATTTTGTTGTTTGTTTAAATAGAGTAAGTGCAGATCATGGCCCTGTCCATTTTATTTTTTCATCCCAGATCTTTCTTCAATTTACTTTCTCTGTTCTCTGTCATCCTAAATTCAGTTATTTTTCTTCTTCAGTCCTTGCTTTTTGTTTTCCCTGCCTACCCCCTACACCCTTCCTTTTCCACATCTAAATTCAGTGAAATCAATTTCATCATTTCCTGACATCTCTAGATTTAAGCCCAGTGACTTATAAAATATGCTCAGCAATTCTGGAATGAGATGACATCTATGCATTTTGCATTAGTTTTGATTGTGGAGGTGGGGACAGCTATATGTGTGCACATTAGAGAGTCAAATCTCAAAAATTAGGTCCTGGATTTGCTTCATTTAATTGCTTTATAAAATTGAACTAACTTTGTAACTCAGTAAAGTGAGAGTTTTTTTTTTTTTCCTGAAGGTTCTCTCAAACTCTCAAAGAGGGCATTGCTTTGTATTTTTTATAATAGTTAATGGTTTCCATTTTATCACTGCTATTATGTGCTAAGACATCCATGTTTGGTTATAGGGACTTAGTGTTAATGAGACCCAAGTTAGGGGTTTGGTTTATATATGAAACAACTTGGAAGCAGAGACATTCTCTATTGCTATATTTCGTTCTATCATTTTTAAAATATGGGCCTTGCATCAATGTCACTCAGAGATTCAGCAAAGGGCAGTGGTGATCAAACCTGACTTCCTAGATGCTATGGGGATTTTAAACAATTACCAGTTTTGGTACCACCTGAGACCACTTAAATTCAGATCTCTGGGGATAGGACCAGCATACTGGTATTTTTAAAAGTACTCCAAGACATGTCAGGATGGAGACTATTGGATACACCAAGGGAATCCCTAAATTCAAGCTTTAGACTCAAGAACTCCACTGTTTTGGGCCCAATGGGCCCTACTCTGTGCCAGGCACAGGGGTTAGAAAAGCGAACAAAATAGTAAAATATTCTTCCCTTACAGAGTTTAGGTCCTTAGGAAGATGCCATGTAAGGCCCAAGGTACTATCATATGGTAGGTCTAACCCAGCTCCCATCCCCTCAGTGTTGAGACAGATGAACGTCAGATGATAGTGTGCTTGGAGGTGCAAGTCTCCTTTTATAAAGACACATGTTTTCTAACACCAGAGTCATCCTCTGCATCTAACAAACCTGGTAATGTGAGAGGTAGGAAGGACATGATGAGAGGAAGGGAAGAGCAGACCTATGTTTGTTGTCTCACATGCATGCTCATTAAATCTAAAAGCAGGGAAACTGCTGCCATGATTGTAATTCACTTTCTTTTCTGTTTCTTTAACTCACATGGTTAATATGATATAACTTGAGGTGTCTCCACATCCTCGTTATGTATCATTATTGCTGTAAAGCTACAAGGCATTGTGGACATAAAGGCTATGGAGTCAGCAAGACCTGGGCTGTGTGTTCATTTCTCAACCTGTCTCCTATAATGGAGAAGTTACCTTCAATTTCTTTAAGCCATACAGTTGATAAAATGATACACTTTTTAAGGATATTATGCAGATTTGATGTATGTAAAACTCTTAGCCCTATTTGCTATTTTAGATGCTTTGTGAACAGAAACACTTGTGTTATTATGCAAAGGAGCAGCATTTTTAAAAGTTGATTTATTTATTTTGAGAGAGAGAGAGAGAGAGCGCATACACATGTTTGTGCATGCACGAGCAGGGGAGAGGGAGAGAGAATCCAAATAGGCTCTGCACTATTAGCACGGAGCCCGACACAGGCTGGAACCCATGAACTGTGGGGGATTGTGACCTGAGCCGAAATCAAGAGTCAGATGCTTAACCAACTGAGCGACCCAGGAATCCCAGCAGTTTTTACTTGATGCTTAAAATAGAGACATAGAGAAGTTATAAGAATTTTAATGTATCACAACAGAAGAGGTATGAGACATAATTTGTGTAAATCCTTTAGTCCAAAGTTTAAGCATTTTGGCTAAATTTGTTGTGCAGTTTAAAACTGCCTTGGATAGCTACAGTGCTTTTGCCTAAGTGATTCAAGTTTTCTTTTTTTGCAGACTTTTCCAAAAGTATGTCCTAACATCAACAATTTGACAGTGAGAGAGCTGGTCTGGGTGATAAACTACTTCCAGAAGCATCTGGGGTCCATTTCATTTCTGTGCTTACCTTGGGCTTTTCTGTTTGACCCCTGCGCTGACAAGTTTTTCTAATAGTAAGGGCTAGTCCATCGGGTGTGCTCTATGGAAAGGCTTATCTGTCTTGTACTCAAATAACTCATTTCTTGTGGCTGACTTGAACACAGAAGAAATCTCCTGTCTCAGTTCTTACACAATGTTTGCAAAAGATTGGGAGAATAGGAAAACACTACTCTCTGTGACTTGAGGTTTGGGTGGCAGGTATAGTTAGAACCCTACTGATAGTTTCTATGAGAGTAGTCAGGAATGGCTTAGCATTTGGATATCAAACCTGGTGTGGTTTTAAACCAGTCTTATCAAGGTTTCCTTGATTTAACTTAAACATTATGTAAGTCCGTTCATTGTCTTGGAAAACACCCAACCCTTGAACTAGAACGGGGACCTGTTCTCTCTTTTAGTATTGACAAATTATATACAAACCCATAAATACAGTTTCAGAGTGCCCAACTGCTATCAGTAGGTGAAGGTAGGGACACCATGGCTGGTGCTTATATACCATTGAGACACTTGAGGCAAGTGAGTGTGAACGGCCACTGGCTAGATGAAATGCCAGTTCTACTTCAGAGTAGTTGCAAAAGACTTTGGAAAGACTTCTGTAATCTAATTTTTGATCCTCTGCAAATACTTTCATTTTTCAATAAATCTGTTCATAGTTAAATATGACCTCAATTTTCCTTTGACCTCTACCCATATTCAAATGAAAGAAAGTCTGAAATGACATATTAGGGCCCTTAAACTTTAAACCCAGAAATGACTTTAAGGATTTTTGACCGTTCATGGCTATGGAGATGTTGATAAGATTGTTAAGAGAAAGAAAATTGAGTGCGCGTATTATGACCCTGATCAGAGCTTTAATTTGGCCTATGATGCTTACAAGTTTTTATTCATTTCTGTATTTCATGTGGCATCTTGTACTGGGTTCTGTAGGACACCTTTAAGGAATTAGTGATAGGCTTGAATCACAGTGTTTATTAGACATTCTTTTTTTCCATTTTCCAAATACATCCAATGCAGATCTAGGTAGAGACAGGTTTATTATAAGCTTACCTCGAATTTGCCATGACCAATACTGAAATACAGTTCATTATAATCACACCATGACTAGTTACAGATGAAGTCGTTGATTCTACCACGGTAGTCCTAGTTTAATAAACTCAGACTTGGATATGTGAGCTGACAGGAAAAGGAAATGTTTTCTTTTCTTTCTCTTTCTTTTTTTTTTAATGGATTCAGAATATTAAAGACTTTGTAGGCCTGTGGGTCACTATAATAGGAAAATCCAAATACAGTAGAAAGGGTATGACTGTTCATTACTCGATTTAAGCTAATATGTGCACCTTTAACCTGTGTTTACATAGTGAAATGAATAAGTGAGATAACTATTATCCATATACTTTAAAATATCTAAGCATTGCTGCTTAGGAGAAGGTTATTTGTTTGTTTAATTTGTTTTGAAGCAATCAATAATCATTATTGACTCTATTGATAAAGTTTAATGCCTTCACTTTCCTTTTCGGATATTGTCAATAGCTTATCAAGATTTGGGAGATTTTCATGACAATAAACGGAACCTGTTTTTGTGCAGGTGACACATCAGTGATGTGTTTCTAATGATATGTTTTTATAGTTATCCTGTCTTGACACAAAATATGTATTGAATTCAGTAAAAGTAATGCAAACTTCTGTAACAATCTGGCGGGTTTATGCATGGATCACTTGCCCCCCATAATACCACAAGAAATAAAATGTAGTTGTTTGAATGCCATTTGCTTCTAAGAAATATATCAAAATTTGCTACTTAAAATTGAGAACATTTAAGAAAGATTAAGTCTGGAACAAATCTATCCTGACTCAGAATCCCAATATGTTAGACTTTTATTATGTAACATAGTATAAGTTTTCAAATTAGACTAGTATCATTATATAATAATTGAGACAATAAAATTTGAATATGGTTTCTTTACTGGATAAATCGCTAGCTGTCTAATTTGGAGGTTATAATAACACCATAAAGTTCAGGGTTTTGCTCTGCTAATTTTTACCTCTGGGGGCTTCGTTTTCCTCATCCATACAATGGGAAGGGGGCTGGTTAAATTATCTGCTCTTCCTACTCATGAAATGCTATAACTTTGATGAGATAATTAACCATGAAAGTGAGCATGGGAATGTCATTTGGAAAGGTGTTGACTATCAAAAAGCAACATGCAAACAGACTGGGTTAGGAACTTAAATTTTGGGCCTGAAAGAAGCACACAGGGAATTCTCCAATGAGATTTACAAACGCCCTTTCTCCGTGATGGGCGTTTTGGGCACTGTTTGAGTTTTGTGAGTATTTTTACTTTGCCATAATTTGCTCGGCCATTAGTAATGAAAGTGACAGAAATGAGTGATCAGGAAATGATTTCAGATAATTGCGATGTAGGGTTTATACCTATTTCTGGTAATTTAAGAGATAAAATATAGGGGCATGACTGAGGCTTCCAGATGGGCAGATAGGAATGGAAGTAGATACACTATTTTACCAAATAGTTTAGAATAGACCATTGTTGTGACCATCTCTTTAATTTCAGAAGGTCTTTTAGTTGAGCGAGACTAGGTTACATTGTAGTTCCTAATTAACTGTGGTATTGAAGGATGATAAAAATTTATTTCTGACCTATGTTACATGTCCATGGCAGGTCACTGGGGGCTTTGTATCCTGTAGTCTCTCACAGACCCATGTGGACTGAGACTCTGTGCCATTTGGAACACAAAACTTTATCTCAGTGGTAAGAGAAGACGGTGGCTAGAAAATTTTCATGGGCATTCTGCTGCGTTTTGCAGGAAGTGACATGTCACACCTTATTGGTCACAAAAAGTCACATTACACCTTTTACTACAAGCAGGATGGGAAATGTGGGCAGCAGATGGGATACTTGATGTTCCTAACTGCCTGTGGTACAAGGAAATGATACAGAAGAATGTTTTCTACCTCTTTCTACCTTTTTAGCGTTTAGACTTGTATTAACTAAAACACATTTGATTTTTATTACTGTATTTGCAGTAATTATTTTTCATCTGATCTTGACTTTGGTACCAGTTTTCTTCGGTTTATGATGACCTAACTCATAACAGCCAAATTTTGATTCATACTGTGTCATTAGCGCACAGACATCTCTTTGAGGAGAGAGTATGTACCTATTTGAAACTTACATTTAAATTTATTGTCTCAACGTATATATTGTGCTCTCTTTGTAGACTATCACACATATGTTTATATTTATGCTTTGCACTTGTCCTCTTTGCAATTTTGGCATTAAATGTGGTCTTTACTTCCTTTGGGAACGCTATTGAATTGATACTAACCCTTTTAAAGTTTTAATTCAACATTTAAAATTCATTTCAGTAAAATTAGAAATTTAGGGCTTCTCAATCTGTCATTTTAAATGTAGAAACCAGGATTTCTATTTTGCCTTAGCAAAAAGTTACACAGCCATTCTTACTCTTAATTTTTTGGCTAACAAGGAATCAAAAGATTGACCTTGATAAGTCATCTTTAGAGTGTTTATAAATCCTCTCCAGAATAGTTTCTGTGTAAAATGACCTGATTATATCTTGGACTCATCATAGACTTGAAGACAAATCAAGTACATGAAAGGTTCCCTTCTGTGTTCTAAGATATGAAAGATTTATTTCAACAGGTGTCTGGTTTACATTATACTCTATTAGGATGTCGATATATTGTATGAGTGTATGGGAATAAGCTGGAAACTATGAAATTTGCTATTTCTAAGGCATTTGTTTGACTGATAAAAATATCTTTATTTAGATGAATTCAACAACCTCCTTAACATATTACTTAAATATATAAAATGTTCCATATTAATTGAAAATTATACGTTTTATAAGATAAAGAATCATCCAGTGTGCTTAATGATCCACAGAGTCCCATGTGTAGTATAAAATAATAAAAGAACAAAGTAACAAAAAGTAGCTAGATACTGGTTTTAATTTTTATTATTTATTTATTTATTTTATTTTTTAAAATGTTTGTTTATTTTTGAGAGAGAAAGACAGAGTGCGAGCAGGGGAGGAGCAGAGAGAGGGAGACACAGAATCCGAAGCAGGCTCCACAGGCTCTGAGCCGTCAGCACAGAGCCCGACATGGGGCTCGAACCTACAAACACCAACATCATGACCTGAGCTGAAGTTGGACACTCAACCAACTCAGCCACCCAGGAGCTCCTTAAGTTTTATTTTTGAGAGAAAGAGAGTGAGAGAAAGAGAGTGAGAGAAGGAGAGAGAGAGAAAGAGAGAGAGAGAGACAGAGAGAGACAGAGAGAGACAGAAAGAAAGAGAGAGACAGACAGAAAGAAAGAAAGAGAGAGAGAGACAGAAAGAAAGAAAGAAAGGAAGAAAGGAAGGAAGAAAGGAAGAAAGGAAGAAAGGAAGAAAGAAAGAAAGAGAGAAAGAGAGAAAGAGAGAAAGAGAGAAAGAGAAAGAGAATCTTAAGCAGGCTCCGCACCCACTATGGAGCCCAATTTGGGGCTTGTTCTCACTACTGTGAGATCATGACATAAGCTGAAGTCAAGAGTTGATGCTTAACTGACTGAGCCACGCAGCTGCCCTTAATTGTTTTAATGGAGAAACAAAAGTTTAGTTTAAACACAGGAAAACAGATAACTATTCACAGACACAAAATGGGAGAGCGGATTTTTTTTTCTTGAGATAGTCATTTTATGTGCATGGCTTTGTCCAGGTACTACCTATATGTAGAATTTATAAACTGGTTGAAATAAATTCTAGAATCCCTATAAACTGTGCTAATCATAAAAAATCCTAAATAACTGAAAAACTAGTCCTAATAGATTTGGATACTTGACACTTGGTGTTATTTATTTCCAGTAGTTAATGATTCTCATTTTGTTTTGAATGCTTAAGTGTAAGAAAGCAATAATAGGGACAGTGGGTATCCAAAGTCCCATTTCAATATTTTTTAAAAATCTAAAAGCTAGGAGTGCCTGGGTGCCTCATTCAACTCTTGATTCCAGCTCAGGTCATGATCTCACAGCAGTGAGGTAGAACCCTGCATTGGGCTCTGTGCTGGGCATAGAGGCTGCTTGGGATTCTCTCTCCCTCTCCCTCTGCCCCTCCCACTTGCACTTGCTCTCTCTAAAAAATAAATAAAAAAACATCTAAAAGTTATTGTATATTTACATTGTAAATTTCATGTAATGCATCAAAATTCTCTGATTTTTATTGAAATTATATTATTTCAAAATTGTGACATAAGTTACATGTTACTCAGAAGCTCTGGATTAGCAGTATTTATATATCTGACACTACAAAACCTTTTAGTGCAGTGCTCTTATGTTGAAAACAAGCTTGGGCTAATTTTGGTTGTAGGAGTGTGGAATAACATTGCCATCCAACCCATCTTGGTTTCCTAGCTATTAGTTTTATCAGTGTTTATCTAAAAGCATATTAAAAGCACATTACAGTTTTTTATCAATGCACAAATCAACGTGAAAGGAGTCACTTGGGGTCCTCTGGATTACGAATATTTTGGAGAGTTAGTCTAGGAGTTCTGCCATTGGTAATAGAAGACATAGAAGAAAGGGTTTGGAGGTGAATTGGCTTCACGCTCACCATACATATTAGGTTAATACTCAGGATGTGTTTCTCAAGTGGTAATTAGTGATTCACCTTGACATTAAGTCATAGCAGCTGTCATCAGATCTCAGTGCTGTCTACTTTGACACTGCTTGATGAAAATTCAAGAAGATGATCTTGAATGGAGCAAAGTTTTGGAATCCAGCTTGTGCCACTTACAGGCCTGTGACTTTGAGACAATCACTTCCTCATCTGAAATAGAAGATTAAGTGAAGATTAAATGGAATAATACATGACAAGGTTTAGTAGTCTGGTCTTATACATATTAGGAGAAAAATTATTGCTTGTTTTTCTGATAGTAAAATGATCAAGCTTTGGGAAATAAGAGGAGTTAAAGTTTCTTAAACTTTCTTATATTTGCATCACAGTGGAATTTTCTGAGCTGTACTCTTTGAGCTGTGTTGTTCTCCAAAGATCATGCATTGTCTCACGTGGCTTTTCTATTGTAAAAACTTGGTTGGATCTAACTTTGAGCAGCAGTGAATGCAATAATACTTATATTTGGAGGGAAATAAAAAATCCTCTTTTATTTTAGATAAATGTGTATTAACGAAGAAAGCCTCCTATCTTGCATTACTCAGGAAGCAGTGAATAGAACTGTAACAGTGGACGATATCTGTGAAAAAGACCAACCTTCCTTTGATTCAAGACTAAAGGATAAAGCCAGCTGAGCAATCTATTGAGATACTGTGTAGTCTGTGACTAATTCCTCACTTACCAATTGAGCTAACTAGGCAAACACTCACAGATGTGTTGTAAACTTTTTGTTGAATTGCAAACACAAAAGAAAAATATTTTTTACTTTTGGATTATTGAATCTTATAAAAATTTTATTGAAGTATTCCAGTATACAGAGAGTAATATTAGATGTACTCAAAGGTGGAAAATAAATTGAATACAATGAAAATATTAGTAAACTTATAGACTGTGAGTACTATTGCAAATTTATAACAAGAATTTTTGCAAGCAATTGAAATGTATGATTCTTAAATATTTAATCATGTCTATAAAAATACAATATAATATAGTAATTCAGGAGGTATAAAATGCAAGCAGAGAATAAATGAAAAAATGTCATGTGGCTATCAAACTGGAAAATGGAAATCATTTCTAAAATTAACTGTTTCTTGATAGAACTCTTTGAAGTTCAGCAAGGTAGTGATTTTTCTAGTGTTATATAACCAATTTCCCCAAAACTTTCTTAAAATTATATACCATTTGTTTTCTTAGGCTGCCAGTGATAGACGGGGAACAGAGTACTAAGAAATCATGTTCATGTTTCTCAAAGTGTGACCTCAGCACTTCCTGCATCAGGATTTCTTTGCATGCTTATTTTATTTTATTTTATTTTATTTTATTTTATTTTATTTTATTTTATTTTATTTACTTTACTTTACTTTACTTTATTTTATTTTATTTCATTTTATTTTATTTTATTTTTTAATGTTTATTTTTGAGAGAGAGACAGAGACAGAGACACAGCACCAGCAGGGGAGGGGCAGAGAGGGAGGGAGACACAGAATCTGAAACAGGCTCCAGGCTCTGAGCTGTCAGCACAGAGCCCGACGTGGGGCTCGATCTCACAAACTGCAAGATCATGACCTGAGCTGAAGTCGGACTCTCAACCGACTGAGCCACCCAGGCGCCCCTGGATGCTTATTTTAAAAGGGGGACTCTTGGGTCCCCAAATTAGGATGTAGTATTTGGAAATTGTATTTCTTAACCATCAGGCTGTGTGGTTGCCTTCCAGTGGACTCCTATGCCACATTTGAGTCCCAGTATCCCGGAGGAGTCTCGATCTTAGTTAAAAACAAAGCTAAATAGGATACTGTCTGCGTTGCACATCCTTTCTAAGTAGCTCACATGATGGAAACCATGGTTTACCTTTCCATAAGTGAAGACTTTCATTCATATGTATGTCAGTCTCCTCACTCTTCTCCTTCTGCCTTCAAATCTGACCAGTCTATGATAATTTCAGAACTACTTCTTCCCAGTGGAAATATATTACCGCTTTCCAGCTGCTGCCTGCAGATATTTAAAAATTGAAATAAGCCCCTCATTTTACATTATCTTTCTGCCTATCCATGTGCTGAGATAATGCACTGGATATTTTGTCATTCAGCTGAGCAAGAGTTCTATTTGCATGATTTATCAGGATAATTGTTTGCTTTGAAACAGCAGATGTAGAAAGATATCTCACTTTCAGGTATTCTGCTACCGATGACGGCAGTGTATCATTGAGCTATCCCATTGTCCAGTGAGAAGTTTTGGTAGATTAAACCTCCCAGTCTCTCGGAAATGCTCCAGAGCTGTGCTGGCGGTTCCCTCTTTCACCTTTTTCTTGTTCTACTCTGTCTGAAATTAAAGGAGGTGTAGCCCCCTTTAATAAAATTTTGTTGTGGTTGGAGCAGTGTTTTCCTTCAGCTGCACGCTGCTGGGTTGTTCTGAATAGGTAGCAGGTACTGAACTCCTCAAGCTCTGCCAAAGCCATGGTCTGTGGTGCATGGAGAGGAAAGGTCAGCTTGCGCACAAAGTTGTGAGGGAGCATCGGCAGCACCCGCCACTGATGGTGTCTGAATAGGACTATGGCCTGAGTATGCTCCCTCTTGCAGGGCTGAGGACCAGTAGAGTAAACAATGATTATTATGGATGAAGTAGAATTTGGTCTCCGCTCTGTCACGATTGCTTAGAATTTCATTGGGCTGCACTTAACTCTTAACATTTGAATAAGTTATACCTGTTTTGATGTATCTGAGGATTAAAGGTTATAAAAATACATTGAATTTAACTTTCAAATAAATTTGCAAATCTAAAATAAAATTATAATTGATATAGGCTCTTTGAATGGTCCTATTCTATATAGTTATTCATGTATTTCACAGAAAATTGATAAGAGTGTAGGCATGGCAAACAGAATAGAATAATGGCTATATAACATCACTACGAGTTATTGGTAAATCATATTAATACTTCAGTTATTCATAAATGTGATGCTGTATCTTACACTTCTAGAAAAGAATACACTGATGAAAGAAATGTTTGCAGTCCAGGTAAACAGACATAAACAATAGTTACAATTTAATAAAACATAGTTCCAGTATAATATGATCAATGATAAGATAATTACAGTAAAGTGTTTGGAATGGAAATATTGTATCATTTTTCTATCATTTTGAAAAATAAAGACAGTTGCTCTTGAATATATTTAGTTATGATTATGAATAATAAGTATGAATATTTATAATTATTTGGGTGGTGTTGATCTTCTGGCTACAGAGAGCTAGCTGTTTTATAAATATAAATAGACAGTCTGGGAACAGTGTGTACTGTGAAAATGGCCAGAAATACTTAATTCTTAACACTCACAATGAAACTAGGTTTCTGGGAGCCGGGGCTCCCCACCAATCCAGTCCCTGAAAGTTAGATCTCTCCATACATCTTTCCTACTCATGCCTTTGTTGCCCTGTGAAGGGAAATGACTACTTCCTAGATCATGTTATATAACTTGCAAAAGGTAGCTAGTAATCAGAGGTCCATGATCTCTATCTTTGCCTCTTTTCCGCTGCTTAATATTGTGATATCAAATGAGACTATTAAAATGTGATCTCTGATCCATAGCCGGTTAAATACTTCCTAAGTTACAACTACAGAATGAGTGTTCCTAATGCTCAGCTTGAAGAGGCTGATAGGAGCTACCTTGCATTGCTTTAGTCTGTAATTGAAAATAGAGCAAAAAGAAAAATGTGAAAGATGAAAAACTGTCCCCGTTTCTTGATTTATGAAAGATGGATTCTTGTGCTCTGTCTTGTTTCCCAAGATTTCTGGGAAAGTTTAAACCTTCCTAATTTCTAAGCCCCCACGTCACTGTGAAGTACTGCCCTTATGTAAAGTCCTGAGTTACTGCTTCTTTGAAATTCAGCATTTCCTCCCTGTGGAACTAGAGAAGCTTATGCACCATAGTAGAAAAACCTGGACCCAAGTGGAGTCAGGAGGCATTCAGTTCCAACTGATCGCGGTTGCCTGTGTGATGTAGAATGAACAACTGAAGGGTTTCCAGACCTCCATTGTGCATACTAGCTTGGGGAAAGCAATCAAAACTATGGATGTATGCATCATCTGCACCAATAGGTGGCCCAGCCATGGGTGTGGAAGATTGTCCTCAAAACATTGCACTTTATGATGTGAAGAAAGAAGAAAAACTCATAAAAAATTTTAACTGATGGGTCAGCAGAGAAAGAAAGTCCATAAGAGAATTGTGGAGGCCTTTAGAGATGTAGCAGGAAAAATAGCACTACTTGTGAGTGGAAGTACCTGGGGGTGAGAGTTTCAAGAAGGCAGAAGAATTATAAATTGTTCTTGTTATATGGAAAGATGTAGCTAAGGTGAGAAATGAAAAATGCCTAACAGATTAATTAATTAAGGACTCATCTGTGACCTTAATGGGATTTGTTTCACCCACAGGAGAGGATAAAGGTTGCAATGAGGCAAGCTTGCTGTGCAAGTAAGGAACCCCATTAATTATGCCTTCAGTCATCTTGGGTGGAGGAAAGGAGAAAGGCAGTTGATGGAGAAGAACCTGGACTTAAATGGGGGGCTATTGTTGTTGCTGTTAAAATGGAGAAGATTATTTGCAGAGTCTAGTTTAGTCAAAAGGGATAAGACTAAATAACAGGAGAGAAAGGATGTAACTGAGCGGGGATAGAACCCAGACAGGATAAAAACCTACACTTAGAGAGAAGGCAGAGCCTTGAACAGAATGAGTAACACCTGTGACTTAGACATTTCTCTGTTTGGCTAAATTATGTATGTTGTGTGGACTGATTTTCCCTTTACTTGCTTATCCCAAAGCTACGTACCTTTTTGTTGGCTCATTGACTTTCACAACTTCAGAGAAGGATGGTTTGAGAATGACTAGGGGAAAATTGACGTCAACAGCATTCTCAAATTATGAAATTCTAGTAGAAAAAATTGGGAACTGGTGAAAATATTTTTCAAAATTTGCCTGCATCTTTTTCTTTGCTCTGCAGTTGCTTTACAATATGATATATTTATACCCTCATTAGTATCATTAGTAAAGAGAGACTGCTCTACGCACGCTGGCCTTTCTATGAAAATATCTCCATTGTACCTTGTTAAAAGCATTTAAAAACCTTTTTACTCTAGATAAGAAAGGGAGGGAAAAGTAAAGGACCAACTTAGTATTCAATCTTAAGTATTTCAATTCTGCTATTTTAAATTTCAAATAATTTAGGCATCATGGAAAGAAACATTTTCTATAATCTTTGGTAAAATGGTTGGCTAATAAGTAGCTTCAGCCTATACTCTACCACTTTTGAATATAGTGTAATTCACTGAACTCAATTGTTCTGCATGTAGGTGTAGGAAAACACTTTGATCTTTACAACATAATATTCAGACTGTCAACACTAATAAAGAGAGAATGTTTAAATGCTGTGCAACAATGAAGGCAATATACCTTTGAGAACCTCAGGGTTAGCTTTTGCCATAAGGAAAAAACAGTTTTTTATTCCTGTAAAAATAATCTTAATCCTCCAGTAAGTAAAGCGTTAAATTCATTAAGACATCTACTATGTTTAGTTTCTTAATTTTGATGAAATATTTTCCAGTGAAATGGCTATATATATATTTAAAACATGCTATAGTTTGGACCTAATTTAGTTGGACCTAAAAAAAAAAGTACAGTCTAGGGGCGCCTGGGTGGCGCAGTCGGTGAAGCCTCCTACCTCAGCCAGGTCACAATCTCGCGGTCCGTGAGTTCGAGCCCCGCGTCGGGCTCTGGGCTGATGGCTCAGAGCCTGGAGCCTCTTAA